>NC_143579.1:123084213-123243161 GCF_048544385.1 Mastigoproctus giganteus | reverse complement strand
GTGTTTTAATTGGTAAGCATTGCTTTTGCTGATTTAATATTTCTTGTCTATATAAAGTGTGTGTTTAATTAGTGCCTAAAATGAAGAAAGCTACAACAAAAAACATTTTAAATTTAGAGGAAAAATTAAAAATCGTTAAGGAGTTAGAAAATGGCAAAAAGGTTGTGACATTGGCCAAGAAATACAGCTTAAATGAATCTAGCATTTGATGAATTAGGGAAAATGCTGAGAAAATTAAAAGTACTGACATCGAATCTACATGAATGCAGTGTACCTATATACCCGCCAGGCTTAGGTTCGTCCACTAGTGATAGGGGTGACAGCGCCGCATTACCAGGAACCAGGTATCCTATGAATTCTGTCCTTTCAGTGTATATGGTGTGATTAGCAAGTTTCCAGTGTGTGTGTGTGTTAAAAACAACTTACCAGGCATTTACTTTCAAAGTGAATTTAATGAGTCTGTCTATTGATTATGTCATTGTTGAAAGAATTTATGGTGCCTTTGTTTCCAGCCTCTTCAGCACATCCAGTTCTGTTTAATAGATTTTTGAAACACAAAATTTTTGCCGTGGTAAAAATTTTAGTTTTGACAACAAGAAGAAATCTGCTAGCACTGTTGCAGCAGTATATTTCCACTGCATGTCATACAATACAACTGGAAATTTTAAGATGTGTTACTTTTTAATTTTTCTGAAACTAATTCCTTTCATTTTGTGCAAAGCTTGTTCTTTGAGCAGCACTATTGACTAATCAGTTCTCCAATTTATGTAAATATTGAAATTAAATGATATTTAACTGAATGCTCCCAAAAACCAACTAGCAGCTTACAACTGAGTTATCTAGCTTTGCTGTTTGTTTTCCCTTCTTTAATACGGATATATTACGGATATTATAATGGATATAATTCTTATAATTCCCTCCCATGTAGGTATTGCTCAAGGTCACGATCCTCTTCCAGTGAAAAAGACATATTAGCTAACAAACATATAACAGGAATTCAGAAATGGAGAAATGTGGTGAGTATTATACATACAAAATTAATATTATATATATACAAATAGGCTATTATGATTTTACTTTTCTGTGGTTTAAATTGTTTGTGCATATGGCATACACACAAACTACAAGTTATATAGGGTAGGATTAAAAAATTTCTGAGGTTCAGCCTACAAGGTGTGACTATTCAATAATGAGACTTTGCATGCAGCCACTACACACAAAAGCACCACCTGTGAAACAAAGGCATCGAAGTTGACCTTGCACCACATTCCAAGTCATGGTTCCAACATGCACATTCATTTTGCTGTGAGACAGGGTTTCATTACCTTGTGTTTTTGCATTTTGCAGGAAGAATAACACACAAGAATTGAACAACATTGCACGTTTGAATGGCATAAAAGATAGGAAGGTAAGATAAGGAAGTGAGAATGTGGAAGATGATGAATGACTAGGCCATCTGGTATTCGCATAAAATAGATGAAAATATGAAGCAGATAAGGACATTGATTCGAAGTGAACACATTTAAGCCTTAGTAGTTGCATCACAACTCAATATGGATAAAGAAACAGACAAATTTTAACTGAATATTTGGGCATGAAAAAAGTGTGCCCCAAAAATTGAGAAGACTCCAAGTTTATGAACATTTTGAAAAAAAAAATTGAAGAAGATAGAGACATAGTAATTACAGTATTTACAGTAATTACTTGTGATGAAAGTTGGCTGTTCTAGTATGACACAGAAACTAAAATACAGACTGTAATGGAAGACAAAACAATCCTACAGAATAAAAAAAAAAGCGCCGACCCGGCTAGCCGGGTGGGTAAAGTGCCTGCCTGGCAACACAAAGGTTGCGGGTTTGAATCCCGCCTCGGGCTTGGATCAAAGTACTGCAAAAACCTTGGGAGGTGCATTATGACCACAGAAGCCGATGCGCCAACAACTACCAAAAAAATAAAAAAAGCAAGAATTTCAAAAACAAAAATGTTTTTTTCAATATTACAGGAATTATTAGAGCCGAATATGTCCCATCAAATCAGACTGTCAATCAAACATACTATATTGAAGGTCTGACAAGGCTGGTTTTTTTTTTTTTTTTTTTGGTAGTTGTTGGTGCATCAGCTTCTGTGGCCATAATGCACACATGCACCCTACTTGACAGACCTAGCCCCTTGTACCATTTTCTCTTCCCTAAACTGAAAAGTTTACTTAAGGAAACCCTTTTTTGGTCCATTGAGACATTTAGTAAAAAAAACAAGTGGTAAAAGGGTTGCAGAAGATGACTTCCAGAAATGTGTCTGTGCTTGGAAGAAATGTATGGAACAGTATATGTGTACAAGCCCTAGGCAATTATTTTGAAGGGGATAGCCAAGGTATGAAATATTCATTATATTTATTTTATTGCATCATTTTCGTTATTTAATATTACATCTTGTATATACAGTCGAACTTGGTTATAACGAGCATGGAAATAATGAGATCGCAGCTGTAATGAGCAAAAAGCCATAATGATTTTAATTTATGCATATTCTCATATAATTGCTCATTGTTATAACGAGTGTACTACACGAATATACTGAACAAATTTTGGTAACTTGGGTAGTCGAAACCCAATTCTTGGAATAGAGAAAAATGAAAAGGGTGACTTAGCTTTTCTGACCACCTGCATTGCATTGGATTAGTGGCCGGTTTTTGATCTTGCCCTTTCGGAGACAGGGGCTGTACTATATAGTGCATTAGTGCTTGTTGCATTTACAGATTGCCTTGTATTCACTGAACCATAAATTTATTTCGGGACTTCTAAGAATGTTGTATGCATATCGGGCTTCTAAAAATTTTGTGTGTAGATCACTTTACTATAATTTTAAAGTAAAATCAGTTAGATACGAACCCTTCCTTCGGATACATGTCTACTAAAAAAAGAAAGTGTGTCTCGATTCGTGAAAAAGTTGAAATTATTTGTGAGTTGGAACGTGGTGCAAAAAATGTAGAAGTGTGTGAAAAGTTTTCTTTGTCCTCTTCAAGTGTATTGACATTGTGGAAGAATAAAGATGTTTACATATCGGCACTGGAAAAGAACATAACCAAAAAAAAAAAAAAAAATTAGAAAGTGCAAGGTTACAAACATTGAAGCATTGCTTCAATGGTTCACCACACAAAGAAGTGCTGGATTTTCAATAGACGGTCCGATCTTAAAGGCTCAAGCGGAAAAATTTGTTAAACAATTTGTATGTAACAACGGTTGGCTGGATTGATTTAAAAACCGATATAACATCGTTTATGCAAAAATTAGTGGAGAATCTTGATCTACAGATCCAATAATGGCAAATGAATGGATTGGCTGTGTTTGGGCAGAAATCAGGAAAGATTTCAATGACGAAGACATCTACGATGCAGACGAAACAGGACTTTTTTATAATTTGACACTTAAAAATATAATTAAATTCAAAAGGGGGAAATGTGTTAGTGGAAAACAATGAAAGGCTTGCTTGATGATGCTCATATGTGCAAATATGACAGGAACTGATAAAATAAAACTGTTTGTTATCGAAAAATTGTTAAAACCTCTGTGTTTCAAAAACATAAGGAAACTTTCTGTGGATTACACTGCAAACAAGACAGTTTGGACGACTTCGGATATTTTTCGGCAATACATGTAAATGATTGGCATAAGGAGCTATTCAAAAAGAAAAATATTTTATTGTTAGTTGATAACTGTCCTGCACATCCCCAGATTCAAAATTTGTCCACCATTAAGCTGGTGTTTCTGCCTCTCAATACATCAATTTTACAACCAATGGACGTAGGTGTAATCAAGAATTTGAAAGGATTTTATAAAAGATTTCTAGTTCTACATCTGATCAGTCAAAGATAACAGAAACTTACAGAGTCTATATTGATATTGGATGCTATAAATTTATTGAATGGTGCGTGGAACAATGTTACTTCAACAACCATATCAGATTTCTTCAAGAAATTGAAATTAAATTCAAATGAAATTTCAATCGTAGTTGTAGATGATGGAAATGAAGAAAACAACTTACCATTATCTGAATGGTTGCTACATAACAATGTTGTAGGTTTTAACACAAATAACATCGGTGAATTTGTACGAGTCGATGGCAACTTATTAACTAATGGTCTTCCTACAGAGAGTGACATTGTAGATGCTGTGCTCAACAAAGAGAATGATAATATAATGACAAGTGAAAGTGAATCAAAATCAATGCTAACAATCTCACAAGCTCAAGGTGCAATGGTCACATTAGTCAATTTTTTTGAAGGAACTGAGGCAAGTAATGAGACTTTTAACATGTTCAGTGTTTTAAGGGGAAACCTAAGAATTATCAAAGTGAAATCTTTAAAACAAACATCAATTTTAAGATTCATTAATAAAGACTAATTGAAATTGTGTTTATTATTAAAGAATTTTTTTTTAATTGTAGAGAAATAAATGTTTTAGTATTAAGTGTATTGTAGTTTGTACAAGCATATTAATATGCAGGTATATACTTATATTATTTTTTTTTCTCTAATATCTTTTTATCAAGTTATTGAGAAATTAAAAAAAAAAAACAAAAATAGGAGGTGGAGGTAGATTTAGCTCATCACTGATATAAAGTGTTCATTGTCTAACAGCCTCAGGGGTTTCCCCGCCTCCGCTATCACTGATATATCAAGTAATGGTTATAACGAGGAAATTTTGTCGGTCTCTTGATACTTGTTATAACCAAGTTCGACTGTATATATATTTATTTTAAATTCTTCTGTCATCAGGCTTCTGAGAGATAGCTTGAGAAGCCTCATTTAGCAGGATAGCTCTCATCAGTAAAGACTGTGTTCCTTTTGCAGCGGTGCGATTAATTTGACAGTAAAAAGTGTAATATAATATTGTTTTAATGTGGGTTGGGCCTAACTGCCCCCTTCAACTTTTCTGATAATATCTATTTCTTATCCATGATGATGGGTGCTATTTTTTCAGTGTGTTGTATTCCCTGATGCTGAGTTGAACGTTTTTCCAAGAACCAAATTTTTTCTTGGGAAAAGAAAGATTTGGCAGAATCAAAGCTGGGCCCAGTGGGATGGTTGCAGAGGAACAAAAACTGCATCTTGCTTGCCATAGTTGTATGGTAAGCAGAGTGAAAATCTGGGTGGGTTGTGATATTTTTCCCATAATGCTAAGTTTCTTTCCTAAAACATCCTTCATTGTCTGCAAGATGCTAAAAACTCATAACACTCTACGTCTTCCTGGTGGTCCCTTATCTCCAATTCTTTCTGTCAATACTATATTTGGGAGCCTTTGTTGTTTCATCCAATTCACATGTCCAAACCACTGAAGTTGTTTTTTTGTAGATTAGTTCTATTATGCTGTGTTCAAAATTTATATCTTTTCTTACTTGTTCATTAGTTTTGTGTTCTCTCCAATTTGTTTTATTAATTTTCTTTAGACATATCATTTCATTTAAAATGACATTATCTTTTGCCTTTCTTTCTTTCTTATTTATACTCCACGTCTCTGATCCATAAGTTGCTGTGGGTGTGATGACTGTTTTGTATAGTTTAATTTTTAGACTGTTTGACATTTTGTTGCTCTTCCATATGTTTTTGAGTTTGTTCATATTTGTCACTCTGATGTCTGTGATTAATTTGATCAATATTATTTATGTTTCCAGTTATTAAAGAGCCTGGGGTATATGAATTTTTGTACTTGTTCTATCTGTTGATTTTGATGTTTATATTTGTCTTCTTCCAATTTGCATTACTTTTTTTTATTTAAATGTGATTATAGTAGCATTAGCAAAGGCACATGATGCAAGAAAGCAAGCAAGCTTATATAGCATCAGCCCTGTCACCACCAAATACGGAGTATGCGGAAAGGTCAGGGAATGACCACTGCATAGTCCTGGAAAAAAAAAAAAAAACACCCTTATTTCACCCATCCACTCGCTCCAAACTGCCTTGAATCTATTTAAGCTATCAACTTCTACGACAGATGGAAGTTTGTTCCACCCGCTGGCTAAAGGCAAACTTCCGCACATGAATCCTACAACTGTCTTTCCTCAATTTGAATTTATGCCCTCTCAGGCGATTATTCTGAGCAAGAGGAAGAATCCCATCTGCATTGAGCATGCTCAAACCATTCAAGGCTTTATACCTCAATCAGATCACCTCGCAGGTGCCTAGTCTCCAGACACTGTAATTTGCCAAACTTAAGCCTTTCTTTGTAAGAGCAACCCTTTGTTCCATTCACTAATCTTGTTGCTCTTCTCTGTACTCGTTCCAACACCTCTACATCCTTCATAAAATGAGGTCTCCAGACCTGTATACAGTAATCAAGGTGTGACCTGACCATTGCCTTATACAAGGGGATAATCACCTCCTTATCCCTGCTAAAAAAAATTCCTGTATATCATTGACAAGACACCATGAGCTACTATTGCAGACCGTCTGCACTGCTCAAAAAACTTCATATCTGCCTGCACAATTACCCCCCAGATTCTTTTCATTCTCTACCACTGTCAGTGTGGTACCACATAGTTGATACGTTATTCTGGGATTACTGCTTCCCATATGTAGTACTTTACATTTGTCAATGTTAAACTTGCCACCTCTCAGCCCATCTGCTCAACTTTTCTAGATCCTGTTGCAGCAGTGTACTGTCATTAGTGTCATTAACAACCCTGCCAACCTTTGTATTGTCTGCAAACTTGGACATCAAGCCTGATATAACATCATCAATATCATTTATAAATACAGAAAACAACAATGTACCCAACACTGAACCCTGAGGGACTCCACTAATAACATTAATCCACGAAGAGCAGTGTCCATTGATACCACTGTATGTCTTCTCCCACTCATCCATCCCTTTATCCATAACAGCAATTTGCCTCCAATGCCACACTGCACCAATTTGTGCAGAAGTCTTCCCATGCAACAGTATCAAAGGCTTTATTAAGATCCAAATATATGATATCAAAGTTATTCTTTGCATCGAGTTCCTTTGTGATTACATCAAGATTTCCCCTTAACAAACCCATGCTGTGCCCGAGCTATAACTGAAGTCTTGTCTAAATGATCCTGCAATGCTTCTTTAACCAGTGCCTCCATTAATTTCCCTGGAACAGAAGTTAAACTAACAGGTCTGTAATTACCTGTCTCCCTTTGATCCTCCTTTGTGGATTGGGGTCACATTTGCACATCTCCAGTCCATGGGTACCTCCCCTGAGTCTCTCATAATTATGGCTAAGGGTTTGCTTACTTCTTTTGCTGCCTCCTTTAATATAACTGGATAGATCACATCCACCCCAGGTGCCTTTCTTCTGTTTATCATCCACAATTTCTCCTCCACTTTTTGCTCTGTTATTACAAAATCATCTAGCTCACTGTCAGAGTTTAATTCACCTCTGGCATACCCCTCCTTGAATAACTCCTCATGTGTGAATGTAGATGCAAAATACTCATTTAGTTTGTTAGCTACCTGAGCAGGATCATCAACGGTCAAACCATCGATATCAAGTGGACCAATCTGATTCATCCCCTTCCTTCTAGAGTTTACATAAGTAAACTCTTTGCTGTTTTTCTTTGCCAAAGATTTCTCGTAATCTGCCTTCGCCTGCCTAACCTCCTTTGTAACTTGGTTACAGACTAGCTTATATCTATCATAGGTTTCTGTGTCACATGTTAATTTTTATGTATTCCATGCATTTTTCTTCTCTGTCACATGTCTAATTAGTTCATGCCTGATAGTGACTGAGACGCCTTCAATTTGTATCAGCATTATTGATAATCTTTTCTGCCCTCTGGACACCCATGAAATCTGTTAGGACCAAGGCACCCAGATACACTGGCTCATCTTCAGAGTTAGACATCTTTTTACAGGCGCCTCTGTAGCCAGGTGGGAAGGAGCAGCAGTGCGTAGCATACGCTTCTTGATTAGACCGGGGTTTGAGTCTGTCACCACCAAATACGGAGGATGGAGAAAGGTCAGGAATGACCACCGCACATCCCGGAGCAATATGACCTTAGTTGCTAATGCTCCTAAAAACCAAAAAAATTTAAAAACATAACATCTTTTTACAGGAAGGAGAAACAGCTGAAATTGAGAATGCAATCAGAAACGACACATGGGCTGCTTACATCTGTGCAGCTTCACAACTGTGCATTCTTTTGTTTGTAGTAGCTGATGATAGGTTTTTGTTTGGAAATTATTGATTTACCTTGATTCGAAAAGCAATGGTGTTTTTTAGGTATAAATTGTAATATGATAATTGCTATTAATTTGAATTGCTTTGAACAGCATAATATTTAATATACTGTTGAAAGCAATTATGCCTTATGTAATGAAAAGCAATCTTATTATTTTAGACAGATTTGAAGGTATTATACATTGGTGAAGTTAGTGAAGGTATCACAAAACAAAACCTGCGGGATCGTTTTGGTAAATTTGGAATCATTGTTGATGTTAACCTTCACATAAAGAATTCCAAGTAAGTATTGCTTGTTATTATAGATCATAGGTGAGAACTATTTTCAGCTTAGCATAATTAGTGCTCTCTAAAGCTTGAACTTGAATAGTTTTTTTATTTAATTTTCCTGTTACTAGCCATAACACTATTATCCTCCTCCTTTTGGCTTACAGATGTTGTAAGCCAAAGACTTGAGGAAATATTTTAAAAATTAGTCAATTTTATCATTTTTTTTTTTTTTTCAGTTATTTTCATTGACTAATTATAGTATACAATAGGATGTATGTGTGTCTGTGTTAAGCACCAAAGCAACTAAGGCCTTGAGGTGTCAGATAGTGTCTGTAAATTGCATTTTATTCTGTGGACGATTTAGTTCTTAACTGAATGAAAAAACCCAAGTTTCTAGGAGAAATATGTACTCTCGCCAACTAATTCAGCCACACTGAAAAAAAATCTCACAAAAATTCCTTGACAGGATTCAAACCTGGGGTATTTTCCACCTTGTGTGGGAAGGATGGTGATTATATCTGCTGTGTACCTGCAAGGTACACTGAAGGAATATAACAGCGAGTAATTCTCTCTTTCTCTCTCTCACACACACAACACAACACACACACGGAACACATGTAGAAGCATTATTATATACAGCTGAATAGAAAATAAAATGTCCAATAAACATGTCTTGAAAGCCTTCATTTCAGAGATACAGACATTAATCCTGAATTACAAAAAATAAGAAGGAATTTTGTTCATTGTGGCATTCAGCATAACTATTTCATGATTCCCTGGCATGTATTGTTTCGTTTCAGGACTATCCTTGTGGTTTCAGTAGCTTCTAAAATGCAGTTTCTCAGATTGTCTTTAAATTCAAATAGTGTTCAGGTAATCCCATGTTAAAGTGGGGCACTTCATTGACATAAACTCAAACTTCTATAATTTTCAAGGGTCTTCCAATAGCTCTCACAATTTTTTTCTGAAGAAAATGCATTATGCCATTCCAGAAAGCCTTGCTGATAGTAATAGGACTGCCCCCAAGAGCACCCACCAATCATTAAAGGAAAAGTTATGTTGATAATGAATACTGACAGTTATATATAGGTTTTCTTCTGTCCATATATGGATGTTTAGAGAGTTGATAGTTCCATTTCTTGTAAAACATGATTCATGTTTAACCAAAACATGACTTAGAAATTAAAGATCATGTGTACATTTCAGAATGAGCTATAGACAAAAAGTTTTGTTTATTCATATCTTGTGACAATTCTTGTGCTGGATTTTGGCCATTAGGGAAGACAATAATTTTAGTACCTAAGGCCCATCACAATGCACATGTAATTGTGGCCCACCCACCTCCTTGTGGTGTAGATGGGCACTGGGCTGGCTTTTCAGGTGATTGCCTTCCTGTTAGCAAATTTGCCAGAAACAATTAAACAACACAGAGGCTTCTCAAACATAACATACACAATTTTTCTTCTTTATACTCCGCCATGATACCAAGTCAGGAGTTTACAATAAATCAATGCAAGCGTAATTGTGGCCTACCCACCTCCTTGTGGTGTAGATGGGCACTGGGCTGGCTTTTCAGGTGATTGCCTTCCTGTTAGAAAAATTTGCCAGAAACAATTAAACAACACAGAGGCTTCTCAAACATAACGTTATACACAATTTTTCTTCTTTATACTCTGCCACGATACCAAGTCAGTGGAGTTTACAATAAATCAATATAAGCGTTAATCGTATTTAGCAGTCAAGGGCTTGAACCCCGGTCCACTCAAAGAGCACATACTACTTCACTTTCTCACTCCTGACCAATCTGCTACGGCCTTTAACAGAGTTCTGTATTTATCACAGTGTACCAAGATGAAGTTGAACTAATGTTCTGGAGCCACTGTACATAAGATACTATACATTTCTACATTTACAGACATATCAAAAAGGATACATTTGCCCTTTGCATATGTCATACATATGCTTGCAGATGAAACATTTATGGTACTTTTTATAGGAGACAATTGAACAGCATGAAGTATTTGCTCTCCCTCTACTAATGTTTGCTTATAAAGTTTGAGTGATAAGTTTTCTCTCTACAGCAGCAAATTTTATACAATTTTGGTACTTGTCAAGTTGGAAATTTTCAATGTATCTGGTAACAGTATCTACAGATTCTTATGAACTTCACTATAATTTTAAAACATATCAGTTAATTCTGCAAAAGTAAACAGATTTGTAGTCTCTCTCTCGCATAACATCAGCTTAACAAATGTACCGCAAATAACAAGGCAGTCATGCAACCAAGTAGAAGCCAAATTGGCTTCTACTTGGTTGCATGACTGCCTTGTTATTTGCAGCACTTCACTGCACTGTCCAGCGATGTCGACTGGCTTCACTTCCTTGAATTTTATGTTTCTTAACTAATAGCATAACCCCTCCTCCCTTCCTATTCTGTCTATCCTTTTTGTACACATTGTACTCCCCAAATTCCAGTTCTGCATTCCTTATATCTGTGTGACACCATGTCTCTGATATCCCAACAATATCTGCCTTTGATGCCTCAAATTTATTTACCAAACTCCTAGCATTGGTGTACACACAAGTATACATGCACCTGTTCCTATTCTTAGCTACCCTAACACAACCCATGTGTTTACTTGTACCGCAATGACTCCCAGCAGTCTCTGAAATATCCTGCATCTTGTTTATCAGGCTTCTGCGCATTCCAGTAGAAGCAGTGCAAGAATCACTTCCACCTCTGCCAGTGGCTACTGTTAATCTATTAGTCCTTGTACCCCCCCCCCCCAACTAGCAGTTTTCCGACCCACCTAACACTGCCTCGATAGCATCAGCAAAAATTCTTGCACCCTTTCTATTTAAGTGTATCCCATCCCTGTAGAAGCAATCTCTCCTGTTAACAAGTACAGTCCAGGCTGAAAAAAATTCTACCCCTTGAGCCTTGCACAATCCCTCCAGGGCCGAATTGATCGACAAGGCTCTCATTATATACTCCCTCCTATCGTGCCTGGGCAGAATGGCAGACAATTTCAAATTCAACCCTAATTCACGGCTTTTTTACATTAAAACGTTTTTACTGGCGTTCCAAAAATTTTGTAATGAAAAACTGTCATGCGAAAAGTGTTACAGAAGTGACATCATCTTCAGCTTCTGCCAGAAGCGAATTATTGTAACTTGTATTGTTGTAATCATTCTTGTATGGTGGCAACAACAACAGTTTATCTTCTAATGGACCAAATTTAATGAAATTTTGCATGGAACTTCATCTTAGCTTTATACTAGAGGAAAAACTGTCAAACCTCTGAAAATTGCATTTGTTTTTCCAGGATAGTGAAAAATATGAACATGTGATCAAGGAAAATTTCTCATGTAATAAACTGGATAATGTGGACGTATAGCATATTGTTGGAAAACTAAGGAATTTAGAAACAGAAATACTAAGGTTTTAAGATAACAAAAAAACTGGGAAATGTGTTAATTCGAAAATGCATCTGGTTTCAAGTCACCTGGTGTTTTCAGATTGAACGTAATATTTTTCTTTACAATTAAACTCAGAGGCTGCCGGAAGAATTCTGCACATTTATGAAAACATTCTTCAACTTGGACATGCCATCAGGTCTTTTGTTCCATACTACATGTAATGGAACAACTATAGATTGTGTATTTAGTCATGAACTAAAATCTGTTCAATGTAAAAATTATATATCCTACTTTAGTCATCACAGACAACACTTTCAGTAACCTATATGTAATTATTATTAATAAAATGAAAACACTGTTATATTATTGAATATCCATGAATTTTATTAATATCTGGAAATTAAAACGTTTTTATTGCTTGCCAATGACTTAAATGTAAAGTCATGTTAAGTATACTAGCAGCAGGACTTATTATGTACCTGGTACAGAATTTTTTCCCTTTTTATCTCGAGTAGTGCCATAGAAAAGTATGTGGGAAAAGGCATTATTACCACCATAACTTGTTTAGACAGAGCTGGAAATTCTTTGGATATGGTTATCAAAAATTGCTTAACTCAACATTATTATTAATTTGAAGAGTTCGATCATTCCTCAGTAAGAAAAATAACAATAATAATTCCTTAATCTTGCTCATCTTCCAAATACAATTGGGATGTTTCAAAGTAGCTTTTTGACAACCACCCAATCAAAACATTTAACATCGATTATTGAAAAGTACTGTTGAAGTATTTGGTCAAATAGTGTCAATGAATTTGTGATAAGTTCTATAATTTTATCATTCAAGTATATCAGCAAGAAATGCTAGTTTGAGCACCAAATGTTGTCACTAAAATAATCAGAAAATTCATTTCCTCTATCAAAAAATATGTAAGGAACTCTTCCTGCATTTGAAAAAAAACATGATCGTACTCTTTCTTTTGACAGCAGTCATATTTCTGTGTGAATTATCAATATAAAATGATCAGGTTCCATAGCTTCACATAGTATAATAATGAATGAACTTTTAAAGGTCTGCTTTTGGTGTAATTGACCATTTTTACCACTTGATCAAGCACTTTGTTGTTGTGACTCACTGGGAATACACTTTGCCACTCAAGCTTCCCTGTGTGAAAAGTAGTGCCAGGTAATAATCCATGGGTTATGTTCATGAAAACCCTTTAACTGACCCTGTCATTGATGGTGCTCCATCTTTACAAATACTAATCCACGACTCCCATGATATTTTATGTTTTTTGAAATGATTATTGATGACATTAAAAATGTCTTGACCAGTTGTTTCAGACAGTTCTTTGCAACAAAGAAATTGACTCATATTTCCATTTACAACAAATCTGATAAATGAGCTTTTACTTGAGCTTTTCTGCTGGTTTGTTGACTCATGTACTTGTAATGCAAAAACTGCTCCAGATGTGATATGAACAATAACCTGTTCAAAACTTCAGACATATATAAAATTTGCCTGCTAATTTGTACCTTCATAATTTCCTTTTCTGTTTCTTCTCCTAACATGGTTTTCACCATTATTTGGCATGCTGGCAAAATAAGGCCCTCAGCAAAACTAACTCGTTAGCTTCTTGAGCTTTGTCAGAAATTTTAATCAATTTCAAAAATCTCTCCATTTGTATTTTTTACAAGCCAAAAGCCTTTTAAAGCAATTAGCTTATTTGTTTTAAAGGCTCTTGTGCTTTGTCACAAAATAGCATTCCACCTTGTTTGGAACCATTGATTCTGTCATCACTCACAATACAAATTGGCATAGGATAGTCTCATCACCATCCCAAGAGAAATCCATTGCCAAATAATTTTCATTATATTTACAGTATCATTTTTTGAGCTAGCATTAGCAACTAGAGTTGTAGGAACTGTGTCAGATTGACCCCCTACTTTTTACAGACTCTGGTGCACTGCTTTCTTATTCACTTTGAATGGTTTGAGCATGCTCAATACTGATGGGATTCTTCCTCTTTGCCCTGATTAATCACCTTGAGGGGACATAAATTCAAATTGAGGAAAGACAGTTGTAGAAGAGATGTGCGGGAGTTTGGCTTTAGCCAGCAGGCGGTTGATTGCTTGAACAAACTTGCATCTGTGTCAGAAGTTCACAGTTTAAATAAATTCAAAGCAGAACTAGACAAACTTTTGAAGCGAATTGATGGGTGAAATGGGACTTTTTTTTTTTTTGTTTGTTTGTGCTGATGCCATATAAGCTTGCTTTCTTGCATCATATGCTAATTAGGGCAGCCACTTATTTGGGCCAAAATGTACTAGTCCCGATGTGCCCCAAATAACCAGAACCCACTGCATAAAAAAATAACATTTGATTCATTCTTTTCTGATTTTTAAATAAGAGCAGTTAAGGTAGTTAACACAAGAACCATGGGAAACTTAACATACTCGTTTCCCATTACCACAATTTCTCCCTACATTCTTGGTAAACATATGGTGCATGTTGTTGGTAGTGGCAGTAGAAGTTGATAACGATGTAATGATTAGTTTTTTTCTCTCATTATTAAAAGCAGATTATTGGAATTTGAGTACATCCTGCAGACTGCCTCAGTCAGGGTGTTTATTCCCCCTTCCCGCTGTTTTTTCCCTATAGGAAACAAACTACTGCCACTACTGATAACATGCACCATCTGTAGAAGTCGTTTTCCTATTTTAAAACAGCTGGAAGGGGGATACACACTCTAAGACTGAAGCAGTCTGGATGTACCAGTAAGTAAATTTAAGCTGCAAAGGCATTACACTCACGAACTCCAACAATCTGCTTTTAATAATGAGAAAAAACTAATCAATACATCGTAATCAACTTCTACTGCTACTACCTATAACATGCACCATCTGTTTACTGAGAATGCAGGGTATTCCCGGAGCAGTATGGCCTTAGTTGCTAATGCTCCTAAAAAACAAATAACAAACTGAGAATGCAGGGAGAAATTGCGGTAGTGGGAAACTGGTTCGCCCGGTAAGTCTCCCGTGGTGGCTTTCTTTACCTTTGCTATAAGAAGCATATATCCCATAAGCTCTAATATTTTTTCCAACTTGAGCAGTATATTTTATTTTCTGTTTTAATATGCCAGCATAGATTTGGGAACTCTCTCATCACGTAGTTAGCCCACCAAATTGAATAACACACAGCCGACCGGGCTAGCCGAGTGGGTAAAATACCTGCCCGGCAACCCAAAGGTCGCGGGTTCGATTCCCGCCTCGGGCTTGGATCAAAGTACTGCAAAAACCTTGGGAGGTGCAATATGGCCACAGAAGCCGATGCGCCAACAACTACCAAATCAAAAAAAAAAAAAAAAAAATGAATAACACACAGAAAGAAAGAAATTAACAAGTGCATTTGAAGTCATAACCAAAGAAAGACCATATAAAACTTTCACATAGTTTTTTTTTTGACTTGTGCATGAGAAATATGTTTACCAATTTCTAGTATTGCTCAGGACAAATATTGCTGCTCACGAACTACTAGTGAATGTGCAAATTGCATGGAAAGTAAATGCAAGTGGCAGTTTGTCCCCCACCCCAAAAGGGGGGGTCATCTGTGCTATTCAGTGACAAATATTGGTGCTATAATCACTTTACAACCATTAATGCACACAAGTGAAAATTGTCTGTCAAATATGGAGCTCCCCTATGCAGTTGTCCTCAAGTTCTGATAAGAGCAAGAAATCAGTAGGAGTCATGTCTAGGAAAAAATAAATGAATTATTTTGTTTTATTTGCCAGAGAATTACATAATTACTAACTGGCAACAACTTAACCTACATAGCAGATGCCAGAAGGGTTTACAGCAAATAACAAAATACAAATGTTATTTACATTGTGAGTTGGTTATCAAAAAGACAACAGGAGAATTGCATTTTGCAGTTTCTTTTTCTTCATTTCAGCTGACATATTGTGATAACCGAATCACCTTCATTTTTGTTACTTAATTTTTAAAAAAAAAAGCCATTTTGCCCTTTCTTTTTCTTTATTTTCAGCTCCGACATATTGTAATGTCGGAGCTGAAACATATAGTAATGACACATGTGCCTGTAACATGCTGTCAAGGAGAAAGCAGTAACTGGGCGGAGTCACTACTGCTTTCTCCTTGACACCATTTTGGATGGGGTACCCATCAAAGAGCAAACCACAGAGGATTTTAAGAAAAAAGATGCAGCATGTGAAATGCTATAACAACTGGGATATGATTGTCTAAAATGGGAACTTTAAATAATTTACATCATATATTGTGTAGCACAGCTTCAGTTGCTTTACTGCATTACGTGAATAACTCAACATGGAATCACAAGTGGTGGATATTTGCAGGTGCCCCGGGAAACAGTGAATTAGAGCTGTAGTTTTAGGTTGTTTGTTTAGAAACTGTTGATGAGCTTCAGTAGTCCTTTTTTAATTAATTTCCTTTGCTGTAATCATCAACAGAATAAGGGACAGGCTTACTAATCAGAATTAAACATGGTTGAATATTCTAGGTGAATCGTGAATTGTTAATAATGTGTGGTAATTATTTTTCTTTCAGTAACAATTATGGCTTTGTGACCTATGCAACTCCAGAAGCAACTGCCAAAGCTATTCAACGTAAGTTTTTTTAAAATTAATTTTAGTAATAAGCAGTGCTATTTTTTGTAAAAAAATAGGTGCTGGTACTCATTCTTTGCTATCGAGAAAAATTGAAAATAAAAAGGATATGAAAAGTACTCTAACCCCCCCCCCCAATATTGTTCCTTTAGTAGTATTTTTTTTTTTTTTAGAATAAGAACAAGAAATTAAGTATATTAACACAGTTTATTAAGCATAAATCTATTATTCATGTATATAAAAAATAAGTAAAATGTGAGTAAAATAATTTCATAATAAAGTTTTTGTAGAATATTCCAAATTTTTATTAAGCTCTCATCCGACACCCTATGCTGACTTCTTTTCTTCCTCTTTGTGTGTGTGTTGCAAAATCCAAAGCAGCCACGAATGACATATTTTACTGGATTGTAGCAGGTCAGCGGACGGCTCACAATTTTAAGAAACAGTAGTGAAGAAACTGTTTGTCATTAACAAAGCACTGGTTGGCGATCAGATTTATTTCTGAAAATCCTCATTCGCATTCACTCGGTGAAATTATTATTAAATCCGTTTATTTATAATAGCAAGTTCACCCACACAGCCAACCTTCTAGCCGGTTGGCTGTGTATAAGTGTACAAAAATGCAAGAATGGCAATTTTTACAAATCATGTTTGCAATATTTACAGAATATAATTATTGACAACTTTAGAAGAGGAAATTATTCACAGTACCATTTAAAAGTAGATGTCCAACAGTTCAAATTCATAGCTTTTCCTAGTTCAAGCAAGCTTGTAAGCTTCAGAGAGGCTCTTCACTCTGTACTGCTTGTCTTCACAGTATTTCACAGGATCTATTGCCAATGTATTCGGAAAGAAGTTCTTCAGACATTTTTTCCAAATTGGTATTGTACTCAGAGCGTTCATCAAATGCTTCAATTCTTCGGAAACCTTCTTATCAATTAGGTATCCACAAATTGCATTTAACTCTAATTGACAATTTTCTAACTTCATTTTCGCCAAATGCCAACAATTCATGTTTAGAAGGTTTAATACCTTCGTTTTCCTTCTCTCGTCATCGGTATTGTCACTAGTTCTTAAATTAAAATATTTTTATTTTTTTTGAAACTGTCCAAAATATCGGTATCATTCGGATATTCAGGTAAAGTAAAGTGTAAACAGAGATGGGGAAAATTTTCGGAAAAATTTGGATGAAACACTTCCGCGAAATAACAGATAATTATTTATGGGGTAAAAGAAAATCACTTTTCTAATTCTCGAAAGGGGTTGCAGCAAGGAAAGTGAACTAAAACAGCATTTAAAATTTTATTATCAAAAATTTTTTCTCATTAAACGTTTTGTAATTTTGTACTGTAAATCAGTAAATGTAACTGTGTATTGTACTTAATAAAATTTTTGAATATTTTCAATTTTACATGCAATAAGATATCGAAAATGTAACACACTAAAGAAACTTTGAATTTTTTTGAATATGGCCCTCCTACTGGAAAAGGTTGGACACCACTGCAGAAGATGGGCAAGAGCCCATTGGGAATACCCCTTGATCTACTCACTCTTGACCAGCGCAACTTCTCTGTATGTAGGACTGGTGGTCGAATAGATTTTACCAGGTACCGCTAAGTTGTAGAATGGCCCTTTAGCTCTCTTAATTCGCGCAGCAGCACTAATGGCCTGAAGGCCAGAAATGCAAAAAGTGCGTATCCAGTTAACTCTCTCCTAATCCGTCGCTATACGAAAAAATTCTTCCCTCAACTGAAATTATTTTAATTGTAACTTCCAAGGGGAATTCAAAATAATTAAACAGATGTCAGACTGAGTAATTTAGAATTATAAAAATGGCTATACAGTTTTATATAGAAAATAAAAAAATGCAAGTTTAGTTAAATCATTTTAAGCTTATTTGAATAGTAGGTAAACATGTGAAAAAATTTACGGAATATTATAAATTTCGAAGTGCATTGCATCCAAATGTCACACGTCACTGTTAATAAAGGTGCCGGTACGCCGTACTTTCACAAAAAAAGCACTGGTAATAAGTAAAAACTGTTACACACAAAATATATTCATTTCTGAGGTATAATTTTCACTTCTGTGCAGAAACAAGCTGCAACACTCAAGAGAATGTGGAAGCAATCTACTTCAATTATTGAGAGGACATTTTTCTTTTTGCTATTAACTGAAAAGTACACCCATTAACCTTGTGAAATATTGTTGGTCATAATGTTCCAAAGAACAAGTGGAACTTACGCACTAAACCACTTCTCAACTTTTCTAATTTTCAGTTATGGTCTTAAATATTGTATTCTTTTAACACCATGGTGTTGCAAATATATCAAGAACTGGATATTGGTGAAATAATGAGAACTTGCATGGAGTGTAAACTGCCTTTAATTTCTTAAAGAATTGCATATCATTCTCTGATGTTTCATGGTACTTCTTCAGTGACCATAAAGACAGCTGAACTGGTAAATTAGGGTGATAAGATTTACATAAAATTGTTAATTTTGATTATATATTTCTTATTTGATAAGGTTTAGTTTTGAATTATTTAAGAAATAGCTATTAGTGACTATCAAGTAAAGAATTCAGTTTTAACATTTTAAATAAAAAATTTTTTTTACATTAGTCATTAATTAGGTTAATAAAAAATCAGTTATCATTAAGTAAATGAGAACCTTCAAAAGAACATAAATATGACATAGCAAATAACCAAATCAGATCCAGCTTTCTACACCTGCTGCGATGATCACCAATGGGATTTCAATGGTACCCTGGTCCTAACTGCCTACAGATACATAGAAAGAATTGTTCATTATAGCATAACAAACAATATTAACCAAAACAAAAGCATGCAGATAGACAATAACCATATATATATATATATATTAAAAGGCAGACTATAGAAAGAATTGTTCATTATAGCATAACAAAAGCATGCAGATAGACAATAACCACATATATATCTATGGTCATGGCCAAATAACCAAATCAGATCCAGCTTTCTACATCTGCTGCGATGATCGCCAATGGGATTTCAATGGTACCCTGGTCCTAACTGCCTACAGATACATAAAAAGGCAGACTATAGAAAGAATTGTTCATTATAGCATAACAAACAATATTAACCAAAACAAAAGCATGCAGATAGACAATAACCATATATATATATCCCCCTCCCATCAAGAACAGTATTAGAGAAGATAAGAACCACAATAAGTTTATTCTGATTCCCTCTCCAACATAATCTTGAACCTTTATGTTGGGGACGGATTCAGACCCACCCACAATTAATATGCTCAAAGGTTAGCCTTCAGACATCTAATTGGACAATATCCAAATCTCTACTCTTGTTCTAAATTCTCACACCCTTAGCAACAAAGTAAAGTAAGATTGGCCTCAGGAGACCTTAAAAAGAGTTTTAATTGCAAACATAGTTTGAGTACAGTACAGAACATATAAATATAATGAATTGTAAACCACTGTCTTGGTTATGTGAGGCTGATGAATTACATTAGTATCAGTATTCATAGTTACCATTTAAATAAATAAACCTGCAGCCATTATCAACCCACTGCAGGGTGGAAGCCTCCTCAACAATTCACAATGAGGGAAATGGACCATAATCTGCCATGCTGGTTGGCAGATTAACCATATTTAGCAGTCAGGGGCTTGAACCCCTGTCTACTCAAAGAGCGCGTGCTACTGCCTTTTAGTAGCTTCCACGATTAATTCCTTGAATGCTTCCCACTTAGAATTTACTGTTGGTAACATCGTCGGTTTATCCCACTGTACAGAATTTAAAAACTGTGTGAGACCACTGTTGAATTATCACTGATTGAACTGTTTGTATTATTTCTGCATTTGTATTATTTCTGCACTGTTCGCAAACATCCAATCTCAATGTGTCATTAATTTGATAATTTATATACCTGGATTTACTGTACTGCCTTGACCATCAATATCATCTTCATCTCATCTGATGAAGATGATATGGAAGATTCGTCGGCAGACGTGATACTTGGCCATAATTTCCTCCATGCTCTCACAAGAGTGATGGATTTCACAGTATTCCAAATGCTACATACAGAATATATTTCATCTTTAATTGTGAAACCATGTTGAAAGTTGAGAATGGAAATATCCTTGCTGATCATTCATTTCATAAAATGACTTCTATAATGACATTGGTGGTAAATAAAAAGAAAAAATATTTCCACAATCAGAAACTAATTTGGATTTGTGAGAATGGGCCCCACAGTTATCAAGAATCTCTTCCCCATATCACATAAATTCTTTTAAACTGCTCGAACGAATTCACAAGTGAACCAGTCTTGGAAAATTTCCTTATCCATTTTTTTGGGCCTCGTAAGTCACTGGCAAATGCATAATTCTCTTTCAAGGCTATGGTATCTACCAATTACTAAAGGCTTCATTCTGTGTTGGCCCAATTTTGCATTTGCACACATAAGAACTGTCACTCTTTATTTTGCTTAAAACTACTTTCACTTTTTGATTTGAAACCCATCAATGCTTTTTGTGGCAAACATTTCCAGTAGAAACCAGTTTCATCAGCACTGTATATTTGGTTAGCTGTAAGATTATTGTCATTAACAAGTTTCTCAAATGTCACACTGTATTCTTTAGCCACTGGTGTGTCAGCAGACTTTTTTTCTCCGCAATGTCTAATTTTCTAATTCCACTCCTCATCTTAAAGCAATTGTTGTATCAACGTCCATTTTTTTCTTTAAAACCTTTTGCTATGGCAATAATCATTGACCCTGATATAGCAATACCATCCGACCGTTTTAATAAAAACCACTCGTGCAGCACTTTATCTAAGTTATCTAATATTGGCTTGTGTAAACTTTTTCTATAAGTAAAATCAGCTATTTTATTGTTAGGCTCTAAACAGTAAATTCTAAAAGTTTTGCTTTGAATGTTTAATATCACGCAATGTTGACAGTCCAATGTTATATTCTGCCATTAAAACACTCCTACCTATGCCCCCATTCTATTTTCTTTATTATATCAAGTTTGTCACTAAGCTTATGTTCTTCTTTTCTCTGTATGAGGTTTATTACTTTAGGAGCCATAGTGAGGGGTTTTAATTAAAAATAAATGTAAAACAGCAGTATAATCTGTGAATTCTGTTCTGATATCAGAACAGAATTCACTTTCAAAATGGCAAATTTAACAAATACAGTAATCAAGTGATGCTGTTTTCTTTTTTCTGCACTGTACGTAAACATCCAATCTCAATGTGTCATTAATTTGATAATTTATATACCTGGATTTACTGTACTAAGGAAGTCAGAAAGTTGTAAAACTCTATCACCCAGCAAAAAAAAAACTTTCATTTTCAAAAAAGACTTTCATTAAAAAAAAAATTTCAGACAATTTAATATCTGTTCTTTTGGACCTATGAAGCTAGGTGTTGAAGTTTTATGCAGATATGCCAACTTATGAACAGTGGGTGCAACAGTTGCATTTGTAATGAACAACTTGTGGTTAGGAAAAATGAATGTGAAACTTAAAAATGTATGGCTGAAAACAAAGTAGGCAGATTCAGATGTTTTTCCATATCTTGCAGTGGAAATAACACTTAATATAACAGCATAATCCTAACAATGACCAAAGGTATCTTAGAGAGAGAGAGAGAGAGAGAGAGAAAAAAAAAATATATATATATATTCTTTGCTTTTTGAGACTGGCATAGTTGACCATGCGCCATAAAAACAAAACCAAACTTTGAGATCATATTTCATTCACAAAAAGTACAACTTTTAATTTAATACTAATTATTAATTTAATTATATCCTTATGTAAAATTGAATTACTTTTATTTTTGTTGAACTTTGTTTACATTTTATGTAAAAGGAAGTGTGAAAACAAAATAACAATAAAAAAATATTGAATTAAAGTACAATAAAACACATTTCAAAATTTTTCTCAATAACAGTACTCCACTATTGAAATTTTGCATCACTTGAAATGGAGATTAGGAAAAATCTCCATTTCATTGTCTATGTCAACTTGCATACAAAAAATATATATAATTCTCAGATGTTTAATGGTACTACTTGTACTGAACTGAAACAGTAATATTTAAACCAGTTTTAACAAATTCAAAATTTTCAGAAAAAGTATGACAGCAAAGAGGGTGTTTATTAATCATACTGAGTTCACATTCTAGGGTACACCCATGAGAGCTCAGTGAGATTAAATACATTCATATTGAATTTCATCCTAATCATTAAGTTATCTGGTGGAATATTTCACTCTTTTGAAAATGTGTTTTAGATTACAAAAACAGATTTATTATTTCATAGATGGAAATGACGATCCAGATTTGCCCAAATATATCTTAGCTTATGGCAACCGGAAAAAAGCAACATATAGAGACCTTGGTGAGTATGCATTTATTTTTTCTCTTTTATTGTTTGTAACATCAGATATAACAGTTTTAGCATTTAGAGTAAATATGTATAGCTAATTTTATAACAGATATTTGTAATAGTGATCTTTGGGAAATGTAAATTATTAGTTGCAAAATGAGTCCTGGACCTAATCTACTACCATAATGGTTATTCTGGATTTTCAGTCCATGTAACTACATTGGCTGAAAATCCAGAATAACCATTATGGTTGGTGGCAGTTAGTTTTTTTTTTTTTTTTTCACATAATTACAGTGAAAAAAAACTTAATTGAACTACAGGAACTGGCATCAATTAATCCTATCAATTTTCATTGTTATATCATATTTAAAAGAAAATCGTGCCCCAGACTAGAGCAACAAAAGAAAGTATTCGGAGAAATGAAGGCGGCAATTCTCAAACTCATCATGGCCTAAAAAAAATGTGCGACTTGTCAACTCAAACGAAATCTTCAAGTCAGAATGCACTGGTCCCACAGGAGCTAGTTATTGTCAGGGAGACAGGACATATATTGTGCAAAAAAGGATAGGTTGAATAGGACCAGGGTATGTCTGCCAGGGGCAAAGTTGATGACATTTCAGATATCATCTTTGAACAGCACAAAGGGTAAACTTTGTACACGATCAGCAGATTTACTTAACAAGTACAGGTCAATGTTGAAAAAAAAAAATGCAAGTTAGGGTTAAATTTGAAGGTGTCTGCAATTCTGCCCAGACACGATAGGATGATGAGAGCCTTCTCAATCAATTCGGCCCTAAAGAGATTGCACAAGGCTAATGGGATGGAATACACTTAAATAGAAATGGTGCAAAAATATTTGCTGATGCTATCGAGGCAGTGTTAGGTGTGTCGGAAAACTGCTACCTTAGGCGGGCTTCATAGACTAATAGATTAACAATAGCAACAGGCAAGGTGAAAGTGATTCTTGCACTGCTTCTATTGGAATGAGCATCAGCCTGGAAAGCTAGGTGCTTGGGATTTCAAGATCTGCTGGCAGTCATCATGAAAAGTAAATACATGGGTTGTGTTAGGGTAACTAAGAGTAAGAATAGGTGCATGTATACTTGCATGTACACCAATGGTAGGAGTATAGTAAATAAATTTGAGGTGCTGGTGAAGATATCAAAGGCAGAGAGATAAGGAATGCAGAATTGGAATTTGGGAGTACAGTGTGCACAGAAAGGGAGGAGTAGTCATGCTTTTAGTTAAGAAACAAAAATCTAGGGAAGTGTGTCCGGTGCAGTGTACAGTTAGTTTGGTGTGACAAACACTATGAAAGAAAAAATGAGAGTAGGAGTGTGTTATGGGCCTAATGACTGGTGATTACAACTAACAACTGCACGAAGTAGTGGGCCAGTAAATCAGATTGTCTTACAATGGGTGATTTTGACTACCCAGATATAGACTGCAATATGTGGGTTGGTCACTCACACACTACCAAGACTTTTATGGATTTATTGAATGATTGTTTTCTACAGCAAGCATATTTGAGAGGCACCCAGAGCCAGTTGCTCTTGATCTGATTATCAGCAGTGGTTATTCATGCATTAAGAATGTGCAGATAAAGGAACCACTGGGTGGCAGTAATCACAGTGTACTGATGTGGGATTTACTCCAAGATGTAACGACCATCAGGGGCAAAGGGAAGGGTTTTACTTTTGAAAAGGTGATTACAGTGGTCTCAGACAGTTTTTAAATTCTGTACAATGAGACCAACTGATGATATTACCAACAGCAAATTCTAAATGGGAAGCATTCAAGGAATTAATCCTGGAAGCTACTAGGCTGTTCATACCAAATAAGAAATGCTGTTCAAGGTTGTCAGATGAACTAATGAGAATTGTGGCAGAGAAGAAAAATAAATGAGATACAAATTTTCAAGAGACACAGATGCTTGTTAGATATAAGATAGTCTGTAATCAAGTCAGAAAGGAGGTTAGGCAAGCAAAGGCAGATTATGAGAAATCTTTGGCAAAGGATACAAAGAAAAACAGCATAGATTTTTTTACTTATGTAAACACTAGAACAAAGCAGAAGAGAAATTGCTGGAAAAATATAAGGAAGGCACTTTGGGTGGATGAGATCTATCCAGTTATTAAAGAAGGCAACAAATGAAGTAAGCAGGCCCTTAGTCATGATTACAAGGGCATCCTTGGACTCGGGAAGGTCCCCACAGACTGGAGATGTGCCAATGTATCCCCAATTCATTGATTGAAAGATGACATTGGTAATTACAGACCTGTTAATTTAACTTCTGTTCCAGGGAAAATAATGGAGTCACCAGTTAAAGAAGCCCAGCAGGATCATCTGGACAAGCTTCAGTTATAGTTCAGACACAGCATGGGTTTTTTAAGATTTCATTGGATTTGTCTGACCAATTTGATTGGATAATATGATGTGGTCACAAAGGAACTGGATGCAAAAAATAATATAGTAATGTACATATTAATCTCGACCATATATTTTTTTTAGGTTATACAAAACTAGTATTATTATTTAAAAATTAATAATAATTACCTATTTCCATTATTGTTTTGTAATTACCTACTTTTATTTTTATAATCAAATTCAAGAAATTGTTTTTTATTCTTTTTGAAAACATGTTCAAATAGCTGTTTTCCTAGATTACATAGAGCAGCCCGTGACTCGGGAAACTAAACTGCAGGTCTCACTTTGTTTCGGTCTCAGTCTGCCTCAAGTTATCACGCAAGTCAAGGTTGTATACAAGGTTGTGTTTCTGTGATTTCTAAATTGTGACTTTATTTATTAAATAATTTTGCAATCCCTACAATTTAAAATGGCATCAAGTGATAGAGGAGTTAAAAGAAAGTGTGTGAACTTAAATGTGGCACAGAAATTAGAACAAGGCATCTCAGTAGCACGTGTTTGTGAAATTTATAGCATAAAAAAAAAAAAAAAAACAAACTGCTTCTGATATCTGTAAATCAAAGGCCAAATTGCAACATAATTTTATATCGTACAGTACTGTATTAAAGCTTTTTTTTTTTTACATTAAGAACAATAAAAAAAAAAAATTCCCCCCAGGTTACTTTCGGCATTTATGGACACCCCTTCTGCCCTATCAGTCCATTAAATCGAGGGTTTACTGTACTTGGCTTTTAGGAAAGCTTTTGCTACTGTTGCACATGGCAACAGTAGCAAAAGAGGATTTATTTTTGAATGATATTGATGAAGGTGATATTGATGATATTGATCAGGCTTAATCTCCCAGTTTGCAGACAATATGAAGGTTGGTTGTTAATGACAGTAAGGACGATATGCTACTGCACCAAGATTTAGGATGCGGTAAGGTCAGGGAACGACCACCACATATTGACAGAGCAATATGGCCTTAGTTGCTAATGCTCCCAAATAATAAATAACAAACAATCCAAAATTTAGAAAAGTTGATGGGTTCCGAGGTGGCAAATGAAGTTTAACTTTGACAAATGCAAAGTACTGCGTATGGGTAGCAGTAACACCAACCATGTGATATTTATGAATTTATTTTCTTTTCCACTCTTAAAAATTACTAGATGAAGTAACAATGTATGAAACTGATATAATATTAGATCCCCCCCCCCCCAAAAAAGTGATCAAAAATCTGGAAGGCAAACAGTGTGCTACAGCTTGCTGCTAACATAGTAGAAATCATATCTGAATGGATGCAGGAAATAAAAGAATGGTTTGAAAGAGATGAGGCTCAGTGTACATTGAAAATGCATGTATTTACAACAAAACCAAGGGTTATGAAAGGTCTAATGTTTGTGTCAACCTGGAATTGGGAAAGTGCTTTTAGCTCATTAACATTCATCAAATCAAGATACAGGAGCTCACTTACTGATGAAAAACTCAGGTTAATGCAGAATGAAAAATACCTGAGGGTTTCTGAGCAGTACCAGAACAGCCTATGGAGTCAGTCAATGATATACAGGAATTTTGCAAATTGCAGCGGCTGGAGACTAGGCACCTTCAAGGTGATCTGATTGAGGTGTATAAGGCTTTAAATGAGGGGATATAGCTTTAAATTGAGGAAAGACAGTTGTGGAATAGATGTGCGGAACAGGTAGGGGTTTTGTTTTTATTTTGGCTGATGCTCTATAAGCTTGCTTTCTTGCATCATATGCCTCTACTAATGCTAATGAAGTTTTAAAATTATTAACTGCCAAAGAACTTGAAACTAAAGATGTGCTCTCTGTTACAACAGATAGGGCTCCAGCCATGATAGCAGTGGGCTTATTGGTAGGCTTAAAGAAACAAATCACAATCTTATTTCATAGCACTGTAATATACATGCTGCAACACTGTTCAAAACTGAGTAGGGACTTTCGTTTTCTCCTGGATGAAATGACCAAATTAGTTAATTTTCCGCAATCACTGCTGAAAAGGATATGGGATTGAGAATTGAAATTGATTTTTTCAACAGATTGGAAACAGTGATACATTAAATATTTTGCTGACACTGTGAGGGATGCCCACCACATTTCCAATCAAAACATTTGTCTTCAAGGATAGGTAAAAACATCTATGAACTCTGTGTGTCAGGATAGAGTTTGAAAAAGAAAACTTGAGATTTTCATGCATAATGAATTTATTTTCTTTTCCACTCTTAAAAATTACTAGATGAAGTAACAATGTATGAAACTGATATAATATTAGATCCCCCCCCCAAAAAAAGTGATCAAAAATCTGGAAGGCAAACAGTGTGCTACAGCTTGCTGCTAACATAGTAGAAATCATATCTGAACGGATGCAGGAAATAAAAGAATGGTTTGAAAGAGATGAGGCTCAGTGTACATTGAAAATGCATGTATTTACAACAAAACCAAGGGTTATGAAAGGTCTAATGTTTGTGTCAACCTGGAATTGGGAAAGTGCTTTTAGCTCATTAACATTCATCAAATCAAGATACAGGAGCTCACTTACTGATGAAAATATGGAACAATAATTCATTGGAAAAAAAAAAAAAAAAAACAAACAAATTTCATCAAGGAGCAAATAGTGCTTTCAGTCATATTTTGAACTACTTCCTGCAAATGGCACACACACACAATCCTGTTTTTTTGTAAGTTGGGCACAATTGTTGTTTTCTCTATTTATCAGTGATGAAGCTTAATTTTGAACAATTAATCAGGCTTAATGTCAAAGGTTGGCAAGATTGTTAATGACAGTGCACTACTGCAACAGGATCTATAAAAGTTGGGCAGATAGGCTGAGATGTGGCAACTGAAGTTTAACATTGACAAATGCAAAGTACAAAATTAAAAGACCTGTGCAGCCAGACAAAGTTTTTTGAGCAGTGGCAGGCTTCCAGAACAGCCTATTGGGTGGGTCTTGTCAATGATATGGAGGTGATTATTCTGTTGTATAAGGCAATGGTCAGACCACACCTTCAATACTGCATATGTATGGATTCCTCATTTTAGGAAGGATGTAGAGCTGTTGGCACAGAGACGAGCAACAAGATTAGCAAGACGAACAAAGGGTTGCTCTTACCAAGAAAGGCTTAAGTTCTGCAAATTGCAGCATCTAGAGATTAGGCACCTGCGAGGTGATCTGATTGAGGTGAATAAAGCCTTGAATGGTTTGAGCAAGATCAATGCTGATGGATTCTTCCACTTGCTCAGATTACACTCCTTTAGCCAGCCAGTGATTGATTGCTGGAATAAACTTCCATCTGTCGTGGAAGTTAATAGCTTAAACAAATTTAAGAAAAAAAAAAAAAAATGGATGGGTGAAATGGGAAGTTCTAACTAAAAGGATATGACGAGGTACCAAAAGTGCCACTTTTCCCACAGACTGATGATTGGCCTAGCAGAGATTCAATAGTTAAGGTTAGTGGCCCTTTAAAGTAGATGTAATTGAGAATGTGAGCTTTTTCTAAAGACAAATGGTGGAACTTAACTCAGCCAGACCATGTTGTGGGTGGGGAAATATGATGCTAAGGATAGTATGGCTGGTCAAAAGAAGAAATTGTCAAAATTTGGTGAGTTAGTCGTGTATGTTTCAGAGATTCTGGTTTCTGTGCATAAGTTCAAAATTTTGGTTTCATTTTCCAACCAAAGGGCTTCCCTCTAGTTTGTTAGATGTTTTTTTGGAATTCTTGGTTTTCATTTTCACCAGCTGTGTTGCTAAAATAGTTACTATTTGTCTTCTAATTAGTCTGTTATAAGAGGATACGAAGGGGGGGGGGGGGTAGTACATGCAGAAAATTTAAGTTACTCATGAACCTGGGGGTGAACACAATGTTCTGAGGGTCTTTTATTTGATTTCTGTTTCTGCTATGATGAGCCTGAACAGCCATGGAACTGTGAACTCAAACTAAAAGAAGCCCTCTCTCAAATCCAAGCAGGTATTTTGTTTGAAAGTAATGTATAGGTGTGTGAGTGAGTGGAGGCACATTCAAGCTTCCTGAGCTGTTAGATATACTAACTCTTTTATATATGTATTATAGTTGCAGTGTGATGATACTTTTGTATCTTACTTTATTACAGATGCATTTGCTGAGCACAGCGAAAGGAAGAAAAAACATGTCGAGCAAAATTTTGATGATCTATTACGTGATTACAAAAGGCAAAAAAAATATATGAAACACTGATTGTAAATTTTGTACACTGTATTGTAAATTTTGTATATCAAATTGTAAATACATGTTATTTTACGTATTTAAAAGGTGCCTTTTCACATCAGTTTCACTTTCTTTAAATCCGGGAGTGCCAAAGTCACCAGGTAGGCAGGTACGGGTAACAAGGATTTTGATTGAAGATTTCTTTTTCAGTTAGAAAAGCAGAAGTCACAAAAGATTTACTCTAGCTGGCAGCAGTTCCTAGAAAGCAAAAGAAAGTTTTTAACTGATTATACATTAAGAAATTAGAACCTGGCAGTGAATTCATTACTAAAACCAACCAACTGGAACATTGTCATTCCTTTTGCATGCAAGGAAAGTGATTCCTAATATATCAGCTTATCAGTTGTGTAAATTTTCTTTCATGTTATGGTAGATTCTGGGTGTCTAAAAAAAAGAGACAGATGATTGAGGTAGTATAAAAAAAAAAAAAAAATTGATTCAAATTTCAAAAGCACCAACATGCCTTGCACATGTTGATTTCCTATTGTGAAATATTACTTGAAAGTTAAATTTTATAAGTATCCCAAACTATTTCAACTTCAAAGAATAGACTGCTGCAATTTGTTAGTAGAGGTGGGGAATCTCTTGAAATGGTTTGACAGTCACAACAGAATGAATTTCTACTTAATCTCACCAACCAATCAAGTGTGTGTGTAATAGATATTAACTGATTTAAAATCAAAAACTATGTGGAGCCTATATGTGTGGCATATTCATAACAGCCACCCAACTTTTCTAAGTGCATGCTGGTACCTGTAGAAAGCAATTCTATTTATATCATACTCATGTTACCATATTATATTACCTCTCCACAACATTAGATTTGTGACATTCACTCATGCCCTGGTTTAAAAATCAGAGAAGAGATGACAGGACAGTGCAAAATGGGAAGCAATATGATAATTTTCTGCTCCATTTCCTTTTCAGCTTTTTAAACAAGTGCATGGGGATATCTCCTACCCTACACAGTTGGTAACATATTCACTGTATTTAGAGAACCTAATACATACAGTATTTAAGTTATGATGGAAAAGAATTCACAAATGCACTTCACAAACTATTAAATAATAGAATGCAATGTGTAATAGCTTGCAGTATTAAAAGCTGAACAGCTTCTTATGCTAGAGCAGTGGTAATTTGCATTTGGTTCTGCAAGTCAAAGTGATAAAGTAGCAGTTATGGGATGTAGAAAAGATATGGCAATTCAAAAGTGGGAGCTTGTGCGAGGATGCTTTCGTATCATATCGGAAAAAGCATGTCTTGTCAGTTGCTTATGGCCCTCTGTGGTTAAGGTGTATAAAGAATGGGTCAAACTACTGACTGAAGGGTGCAGCACATTGTATGGGTTCAACAAGGTCACTGTGCAACACTTTACATCGCAATGCAATATGGGGAATGCAAGAACAATATCCCAAATATGATGCATAGCAGATGACCCAAGAGACACCCCTCTCCTCTTCACTTGATGGTGAATGCTGTGGTGTCAGCAACAAGCTAGTTGGACATTGGAGGATTGGAAACAAGTGGGCTGGCCAGATGAGTCGAAATACCTGGCTGCCTTTGTGTGTTGCACAAACAACACAAGTCCATGGACCCATTATGTATGGTGCCCACTATCCAGGCAGATGGTGATGGATGCTTAACATGGGCATGCTTTGCTGGCAAAAATAGGACCGCTGGTGAATATGGACCAACCTTTCACTAGTGAGGTCTACCAGCAGCTCTTAGGAGACCATGCACCGTGCCATGTTGCATTTTTTCATGGACACAAGATCTTCCAAGACGATAATGTGCCATAATCATTGGGCCCACACTGTGCACGAGTGGTTCAAGGAACATAGTGAAGCTGTCACCCATCTTGATTCGCACACCCGTGGGATGTTTTGAATTGGGAAGTAAGGCACGTGGACACGTAACTGTCATCTATTCCGACACTGTGGACCAACAAGGTCACGACATGGCTGCAGATCTTCATCTAGAGGAGGAAGATCTTATTTGCCTAGGCAATGACTCATCTAGAAGAGTCATTACCTAGGCAAATAGCAACCCCACACGGTAGGTGGTCGTAATTCAGTGATCACTCAATGTTATAACACTTCAAGTCAGAATTTCTTCCTGCCAGGAGAAATAGACAAATGAGGCTCTACGAGTAGCATGAGATGCCATTGTGCTACCTCCTCCAATTTTAAAAAGTAATTTTGCAAAACAGATTAGATGGTACTTAATGGAAGATTAAGGCAATCAAATATATTGTTCAAAATATATGCATTTACATATGTAAATGCATATATTTTGAACAATATATTTGATATATAAATGCATGTAGGCTGGAAAAGGTTAATAGTCTATTTAGACCAGGGGTTCTTAACCTTTTGCTTTAAGCAAGCAAGATTTTGCAGTTTACAATACATTTTTTTTTGCTTCCATTAAGTACTAACACATGCACTAACACATACTGTACTTAATGGAAGATTAAGGCAATCAAATATATTGTTCTAAATACCTTGAAGAGATGTCAAACCTTAGAAATTAATTTCTCACTTATGAAAAGATAATCACAAATTTTCTTCCAAATGTGATGTCAACAATCTGTACCTTTTTTGTTTTTAAAATTGTTCATTAATGAAAAAGTGCTGTCATATGTGTATGCTGATCCAAACATAGAAAATACTTTAAACGTTTCTCTTTGTAAAAAAAATGACATTTTGTGCAGTCAGAAAAACCCCAGAATTTTAATATAGTTTTGTGTTGGAGAAGACATTTCAGAGCTAAAGACGACTGCATATCAACAAGTTCTAACTCGGCAGCTGCTACTTCAATTTCATTGAAAATTTGTTTGTTACTGATTTCAAATTTTCCATAATTTATCATTAATTTAAATTCTGGGAGGTGCTCTTTCAAGTATTTCTTGGGTCACTAACATCTTTCATTACAAATGGGCACTCCCCAGCAGTTTACTTTTAAAACTTGATTCTGGTAAGTTTTTTCTCGAATGCAATAATCTCCCCATATAAAGCTACCACAAATTTACATCATTTAAAATGGCTGAAGATGTCAACTATGAATGAAAGAAATTGTGAAATTTGCAGTAAAAATTTCATTAAAAAGCTTTTACTTCTTCAAAGTCCTCCCAAATTCTAGAGAGCGTTTTTGCCCCAAAAAAACCAACAGACAGGAAAATAGTTTTAGCTATAATAACAGTTATAATATTGTTATAGAAAAATGCAGATAAGCCAGTGCTTATCTGCATTTTTCTCTGTTCTGAACTCTTAGACGTCCCTCTATCCAGCCAGTCAAGTGTACCTGAAGTGCTCATGGTGTTGATGGCACTGGATGGCCCATAAGCATATTTCCAAAGCTATCAAACAAACTTTACCCTTCCAACATAGTATTGGTAGTCCTTGCTGCCATCCCAAAGTTTGAGTTGCAGATATGGGCCAAAACACTGCCTTGTCAGTAATTAATAAAGGCACCTCCCTTCTCAATCACCATTAAAGGAAACATTATGCTATTTCTTAAAAAAAAAAAAAAATAAAAAGTGGAATATTCTGTGTGGCATTTGCATTGTTTATTTTGTTCACTTCAATGGTACATTACATCAGCAACTACCCACAAAATTAATTCAGCAACTCAAGGGGATTACTACTTAGGTGCAAGAAAGCCTCAGGCTTTCTTGCACCTATGCTGCACCAGCCCAAAAAAAAAAAAAAAAAAAAAATCAAGTTACCCTGAGAGAGAGAGAGACAAAAGGGAATCACCAAGAAAGAGAAGAATAATGATATCCAGCTCAGTACCCTGGGTGTGCCGAGCCCACTCACCAGATGTCAGCCCCTGAGGTGATAAATAATTTTAACTTTACTTTAAACTTCAGCTTCTATCCTTCAAACTCTATCCCATTGTTGATAGTATCATGAAATTCATTATTTGAAAAATGGAAAGTTTCTGTAATTTAAATTTGAAGAATTTGAATAATTGCAGATCCCAAACTTTTCATGTTAAACTAGTGTGACCAGGCATCTTTTTTTTTTTTTTTCACAGGATGTACAAATGTCCCATTTTGTTCTAGTAATGGTGGCTTATGCAGTAACATTTTCACTGTTGTTACATAATTATTTTGAAAACCAAACGACTTAATTTAGTTTTCTTAAATAGAATGTTGTTGCATTAAGAAGAGAACGGCACGTTAAGGCAACTACCTCTTCCCAATGCATATTGGGTGGACCTCTTTAGTAGTACAGAAAATTCATTTCTGACATTCTTTCTAGAACACTATTCACTATCTCTTCAAAATATCAGGAAAGATATAATTTAACCATCTTTAGCATATGCATGAGATGCAAGAGAGCAAGCTCATACAGCATCAGCAAAAAAAAAAAAAAAAAAAACCATTCAACTCCAGAAGTTTGTCCAGTTCTTCCTTGAATTTTGACAGATGTGGAAGTTTAATACAGTTACGGAAGAACATTGTTTTCCATGCTGATTAATTACTATATTTTAAAACCACTCTTATACCGTGAAATTAATAATATAGTTTATTAGCCAAAACCACTGCTGGCACATTATACAATGATAGGAAAAGGTAAAATGGAATTTGGGAGCCCCCATCAACATTAAATATTGAGTGACAAAAAACACGGAAGAGCTGAACCAAGTTCAGCTCTTCCGTCTTCTTCTGTCACTCAATATTTAATGTCCTTACACTTATTAAAATCAAAAACTGCCGAATTATTCTGCTCCACCCAAGACTGGTTGATAAAGATTGTGACTACCTGCTACTGTACTGCATCTTAAGCATAATGGCCCCAGCAGTGTCAGTTACTTATAAGGCAGTATTTATTTTTCAATTAGCTCAACTATTTAAGGAACTAAATACAGTAGACTCTTGATTTTCTGGGATAGATGGTGAAAAACAAATCCAGGATAATACAAAAGTCTCTGGCATACGTAAGAGATACGTTCCAGGACTACTTACTTCGTAGAGTTTTACATAACTCAGGAATGACTAATAACGTATTGCTACTATATTATTATTGACAAATGTGAATTCCGTGCGATACTTGTTAACGTTCGCCCATTTTCAAACTTTGAATAATTTCAAGTTTTTGTTTAACTGAAAACAACACTTTTGCGTTTACCCATCATTTTCGCGATTTCTAAACAAAAAAAAGTACTATATAAAAAAATTCCAACATCCCTGACACAAAATAACGAAAGAATTTATCCTTTTGCACTTCAAAGGAACATAACAATCGATGCGACTCACTAAAATTTGGTCTTTTTTTTTTTTTTTTTTTTTTTGAATGGCAGGTTTGCAAGATAATAGGCACACTAATCTCCCAACGACGACTTATAACTTATTTACAACTTGCAATATATCTGTTTATACCTATTCTAGTTATTGCTTGGAATTTGACTTTTGGCTGGTTTTTTTTTTAATTTGAAGCCTTAAAGTGCCCCAGTTAATCAAGAGTCTGCTGTATAACATTTCATAAAAATCAATAAAACCATTTTTTTGGAAATGGGGGAAAAAAAAAAAAAAACGCAATCTTCAAGTAAACTTCATTGATCTTGGCAAGTAGGTACTTGAATTAGGGTTGAATTTGAAAGTGTCTGCAATTCTGCCCAGACACGATAGGAGGGAGTATATGATGAGAGCCCTGTCGATCAATTTGGCCCTGGAAAGATTGTGCAGTGCTCAGGGGATAGAATTATTTTCAGCCTGGTCTGTACTTGTTAACAGGAGAGACTGCTTCTACAGGGATGGGATACACTTAAATAGAAAGGGTGCAAGAATGTTTGCTGATGCTATCGGGGCAGTGTTAGGAGGGTCGGAAAATTGCTAGATTGGGGAGGATACAAGGACTAATAGATTAACAGTAGCCACTGGCAGAGGAGAAAGTGATTCTTGCACTACTTCTATTGGAATGAGCAGCAGCCTGGCAGTAGGCTAAGAGGAAGAGCAGGTGCATGTATACTTGCGTGTACACCAATGCTACGAGTCTAGTATATAAATTTGATGAATTTGAGGTATTGCTCAAAACATCAAAGGCAGATATTGTTGGGATTTCAGAGACGTGGTGTCAGACAGATATAAGGAATGCAGAACTGGAATTTGGGGAGTACAATGTCTACAGAAAGGATAGACAGGATAGGAAGGGAGGAGGGGTTATGCTATTAGTTAAGAAACACAAAATCCAAGGAAGTGAAGCCAGTTGACATCGCTGGACAGTGCAGTGTCGAGTCAGTTTGGTGTGACATAAATATTGGCAGATCAAAATTGAGAGTAGGAGTGTGCTATAGGCCTAATGACTGATGAGTATAATAAGAATCTGTACAGAGAAATAGAGTGGGCCAGTAAATCAGAGAGTCTTATTACGAGGGATTTTAATTTCCCAGATATTGACTGGAATTTGTGGGCTGGTCACTCACACACTAGCAAGGCTTTTGTGGATTTATTGGATGATTGTTTTCTACCTCAGCATGTTCGGGAGGCAACTAGAGGGAGTAATACTCTTGATTTGATTATCAGTAGTGATTCTTCATGCATTAAAAATCTGCAGATAAATGAACCACTAGGTGGCAGTGATCACAGTGTTCTGAAGTGGGATTTACTCAAAGAGGTAACTACCATTAGGGGTAAAGGGAAGGGGTATTGCTTTCGTAAAGGCGACTACGGTGGACTGAGACAGTATTTAAATTCAGTGGGATCAACTGATGATGTTACTAACAGCAAATTCAAAATGGGAAGCATTCAAAGAACTTATCTTGGAAGCTACTAGGCTTTACATACCAACTAAGAAATATTGTTCAAGGTTTAGGCCTAAATGGATGTCAGATGAACTAATGAGGCATATGGCAGAGAAGAAAAATGCATGGGATACATACAAATTAACAGGTGACACAGAAGCCTATGATAGATACAAGTTGATCTGTAACCAAGTTACAAAGGAGGTTATGCAGGCGAAGGCAGATTATGAGAAATCCTTGGCAAAGGATGCGAAGAAAAACAGCAAAGAGTTCTTTACTTATGTAAACTCTAGAGGGAAGGGGATGAATCAGATTGGTCCACTTGATATCGATGGGTCAACTGTTGATGATCCTGCTCAGGTAGCTAACAAACTAAATGAATATTTTGCATCGACATTCACACATGAGTTATTCAGCGAGGGGTATGACAGAGGTGTATTCAACTCTGGCAGTAAGCTAGAGAATCTTGTAATAACTGAGAGTAAAGTGGAGGAAAAATTGTTGAAGATAAACACAAGAAAGGCACCTGGGGTGGAGGGAATCTATCCAGTTATATTAAAGGTGGCAGCAATGGAAGTAAGCAAACCAAACCCTTAGCCATAATTATGAGAGCTTCCTTGGACTCAGGGAAGGTACCCATGGACTGGAGATGTGCAAATGTGATCCCAATTCACAAAGGAGGATCAAAGGCTGACAAGTAATTATAGACCTGCGAGTTTAACTTCTGTTCCCGGAAAAATTAATGGAGGCACTGGTTAAAGAAGCACTGCAGGAGCATCTAGACAAGACTTCAGTTATAGCTCAGACACCTGACCAATTTGATTGGATACTATGATGCAGGGAATAACTTTGATATTATATACTTGAATCTTAGAAAGGCTTTTGATACTGTTGCACATGGAAGACTGCTGCACAAATTGGAGCAGTGTGGCATTGGAGGCAAATTACTGCTATGGATAAAGGGGTGGTTGAGGGAGAGAAGACAGAGAGTGGTAATCAATGGACACTGCTCATCGTGGACTAATGTTATTAGTGGAGTCCCTCAGGGTTCAGTATTGGGTCCTTTATTGTTTTCTGTATTTATAAATGATATTGCTGATGGTATATCAAGCTTAATGTCCAAGTTTGCAGACGATACGAAGGTTGGCAGGGTTGTCAAGGACACTACTGACACTATGCTGCTGCAACAGGATCTGGAAAGTTTGAGCAGATGGGCTGAGAGGTGGCAAATGAAGTTTAACATTGACAAATGTAAAGTACTACATAGGGGAAACAGCAACCCCAGAGCAACGTATCAACTCTGTGGTACTACACTGACAGTGGTAGAGAATGAAAGGGACCAGGGGGTGGTTGTGCAGGCAGATATGAAGTTCTCTGAGCAGTGCAGATGGGCTGAAAGAGTAGCTCATGGTGTATTGTCAATGATATATAGGAATTTTTCTAGCAGGGATAAGGAGGTGATTATTCCCTTGTATAAGGCAATGGTCAGGCCACACCTAGAGTACTGTATACAGGCCTGGAGACCTCATTTCAAGAAGGATGTAGAGCTGCTGAAACGAGTACAGAGAAGGGCAACAAGATTAGTGAATGGAACAAAGGGGTGCTCTTACGAAGAAAGGCTTAAGTTTTGCAAATTACAGTGTCTGGAGACTAGGCACCAGCAAGGTGATCTGATAGAGGTGTACAAAGCCTTGAATGGTTTGAGCATGCTCAATGCTGATGGGATTCTTCCTCTAGCTCAGAATAATCACCTGAGAGGGTATAAATTCAAATTGAGGAAAGACAGATGTAGGATAGACGTGCGGAAATTTGCCTTTAGCCAGCGTTGGTAGGTGGAACAGACTTCCATCCCTTGTCGTGGAAGTTGATAGCCTAAATAAGTTTAAGGCTCGGCTAGACAGGTATTTCGAATGAACAAATGGGTGAAGTGGAAGTGGTTATTTTTTATTTATTTATTTTACTTTAATTTTTTTGGCTGATGCTGCATAAGCTTGCTTTCTTGCATCAAATGCCTCTACTAATGCTAATGCTAATTACAAAAAAAAAAAAAACCCAATGAGTTTTTGAAACAGTGATTTTGGAGCCCTAGGCAGATGTCTATTGCCTAAATGATAACGGAAAACTGAAAACCACTATACAATTAAGGTAACATTTCAGGCATCTTACTGATACCATCATCAGACCATGCTGTTACTGCTATTTTTCTACCATTAAGGGCTATACTAGACAAGCACTTGAAGTTTGCATCACCTTCTAACGCCCAGTTTTACAGGAAGCAGAGGGTAAAGGCATGCAAACTAGACGGGCACTTCGAACACCGCACAGGACGGCATAAGCTGGTGCAAAATGCCTGCGAATGCTTTTGGATATGTTACAAGCACGTATGCCTTGGAGTTTGCATAGCCTGAGGAGACATTCTCCCTGTGTATGTGGTGGTTGGCCTTAATGTGAGATGCAAAGGAGGCCTCCCTTGTACAACACATCATTAAAAGATTGCTCCAACAAAGAAATAAAGGCAAAATGTACTGAAATTGAAAAATAATTGTTTCCGAACTGGGTTGAACTATGTAATGATGAGAAGAAACAGAAAGCCGAGTTCTGAACCTTATATTACTTCTATTTTAGTACTGTTTCATTAGTTAACGAAATAAAAGTTTGTTCACTTGCAGAGACAATTTATTGGTAGATTCCTCTCGTTATCTGTGTGTGGAATCGCAAACGTACATAATTTAATTAAGAACCTTATTATTAAATAAGATAATCGGGAAAACTGCTGAAGAATATCCCCTGCAGCAGTACAACTAACGTTGGTGTTAACAAATGTAAATTACATGCTGTGTCTTCCAAAACGAATTTTGAAAACCTTTCATCCCAAATATAATTTCGGGTTTTTTTTTTTTTTTTTTTGAAAATTGTGAAACCAATGAAAGCATGCAGTAAGGCTGCAAATCACAGAGTCGTCAGTGTGCTACAGGAAAAAAATAATGCACGCAACTGTTTCTTAGCATAAAAAACATGACCAAAAGAATTTAACGGATTGTTTCTGAAAAACGAAAAAGTTGTACTTCCTTTCTTCAACGTGTGTTGCATCTAACACAAAATCGAGGAAATTCATCTATTGGAAGCCCCACTAGAAACAGGGAAAATTAGTGTAAAACCGATAACACTGCAATGTGCATTGGATAAAAAAAAAAAAAAAAAAACTTGCTTTACTGCAATTGTTTTTAGGGATCAATATCGGTATAGCACCTTTTAATCTCCTAAAGAAAAAATTTTTATTGATAGCTAGCTGTGTTGCGAACTTCAAAACTGGCGTCTTCGCATGTACATTCGTAAAATCAAACAACACTAATCCTTTATTGCATAAAAAGTACTCTGTTATGGTGTGAGTAGTGGAGAAAGTTTTCTGCTTCAAATGGATGGAAAGTACTTGGTCAATATTCCATCTGAAAATAATGTCAACTGGTGGGAAGACAGTAATCAGGGTGTGTCATTCTGAGAAGCCCCGTGCAGTAAAATCAAACAGGAAGTTACCCTTTATGTTCCCAAAAGTAATTTGGTAAGACACAGAGTCTTACAATACCTTCATCTCTGAATCAAAATATCAGGTAGAAATAAAATAGTTTTAAAAACAAAGAAAATATTTCAGTTAGTAGGAGTTGGCCTGCCGGTACAGCACATAAAGCATAGATGTAAACATCGGTATTGATTTCTGCATCATTGTATAAAATTTTGCGTTTTTTTTTTTTTTTAAAATAATTCGAAGTTCATCAAAACCCTTATCAACATTCTGTAAAATAAAAAAAATTCTCGGGGACTTACTGTGTGTTTCAAACATAATACAAAAAACTTTTCTTTTTTTTTTAAAAACCTATTTGTATTTGAATTTGCCAGATGAATCCACCATCGTTTTCTCTTTCTACTTGCAATCAATACTACACATAAATGTGCAATACAGCCAACTTAAACAACATCCATTTGAAACTGGGAATAGAAAAAGTGAGTCTGATGATATCCAATGAAATTTTAGAAGCACCCCAGGTTTGTTTCAAATGATTTGACATTAGGAGCACCAAATATAGTTTGCCATTTTGGAGGCATTCACGACACTAGCTTACGCTTGCACATCAAGCGCTCATCTAGTACAGTCCTAAAGCATGGTCTGATGATGGGTATCAGTAAGATACCTAAAATGTCCCCTTAATTGTATAATGGTTTGGGCTATAAGCTTAAACTACAGTGGAACTCGATTCGGCTGTAGTTTAAGCTTATAGCCCAAACCATTATTAAGTAAGTAAAATCAGCTACAAACAAACTCTTCGGAAACATGTCTACTAGCAAAAGAGTCTCTCGATTCGCAAAAAAAGTATAACGAGCATGGAAATAAAATAATGAGATCACAGCTGTAACAAGCAAAAAGCCATTATTTTAATTTATGCGTTTTTATGTATGAATGTTTTTATACATATGTTTTTATGTAGCAAATGTATGAATTATTTTAATTCATACATTTGCTCACTGTTATAACGAGTGTACTACACAGATATACCAAACAAATTTTGGTAACTATACAAACATTAACTGCTCAAGTAGTTGAAAAAACCCAATTATTGGAATAGACGAAAAAGAAAAGGATGACAGCTTTATGACAGCCTGCATCAGATTAGTGGCCGATTTATGACCTTGTTCATCGGGGGGACGGGGGCTATACGATAGTGCATTGGGCTGTAGTTTCACTTGTCGCATTACCCTATTTACAGATAGTGTTGTATTCACTGAACCATAAATTTATTTTAGGACTTCTAAAAACTTTGTATGCAGATCGTTTTAAAGTAAAATCAGCTACAAACAAACCCTTCGGAAACATGTCTACTAGCAAATGAGTCTTGATTCGCAAAAAAAAGTATACATTAGCCGTGAGTTAGAACGTGGTGCAAAAAATGAAGTGTGTAAAGAGTTTTTTGTCATCTTCAAGTGTATTGACATTGTGGAAGAATAAAGATGTTTACACATCAGCACTGGAAAAGAACACAGCTGGGAAAAAAAAAAAATTAGAAAGGGTGAGGTTACAAATGATAAAGCAATGCTTCAATGATTTGCCACACAAAGTAGTGCTGGGCTTAATACACAGTCTGATCTTGAAGATTCAAGCAGAAAAATTTGCTAAACAATTTGGAAGAGACTATTGTGTGTAACAACAGCTGGCTGGATCGATTTAAACCGACATAACATCATTTATGCAAAAACTAGTGGAAAATCTCAATTGCAGATCCAATAATGGCAAATGATTGGATTGACTGTGTTTGGGCAGAAATCAATAATGAAGACATCTACAACAGTTGTGCTACTGCAACAGGATCTAGAAAATTTGGGCACATGGGCTAAGAAGTGGCAACTGAAGTTTAACACTGACAAATGCAAAGTACCGCATATGGGTGAAGTAACCCCAGAGAAACATACCAACTATGTGGTACTACGCTTAGGGTGGTAGAAAATGAGGCCTGGGGGTGATTGTGCAGTCAGATATGAAGTTCTCTGAGCAATAAGCTGAAAGTTTAATGGAAAAGAAGAATTAAAAGTTTATTAGATGTCTACCAACATCAGTGTAATTTTAAAACAAAATTTCATCCTCTGTTATGGCACCACTCTTATGTCAAGAATACAGTAATATCTCGGTTAATGAATCCTCTGCAAACGAAGCTCCTTTATAACGAAGTCAGCAAATAACACTATGGCGCTGTATGTGCAAGTTTACAGTGGGCATTTTTGACGTAAAGATATGTGGAGCAGTAGTTAACAGTCACTGACACCATGCACACTGTAGGTAGATATGTTACACAGTTATATGTAGTTATTTTAATTTTTTAAATAAAGTAATAAAATATTAAGTTGCCAAGTATATCAAGAAAACAAAGCAATATGGAAGGGGGATCATATTCTAAAGATTAACCAAATAATTAACCAAAACTAAAATGTAGATTATAAGGAGGATAGAAGCTGGAGAAGGGTAAAGCCATGTAGCACAATTAACTTTAAACCAAGCTGAGAAAGTTAAGGATTCTGTGCAAAATTAGAGTGAACTTACCACATCTAAATTAACACATACACATAGCAATACCAGAGAGAACATGGAAAAAATGTCAAGTGTTTGAGTAGATGATATGAGTGTCACATGCCACTCACCCAAGCAGTATATCAACACAAGGCATTATACTTCTTTAACCATTTAAAGAACCAGGAAGCTGAAGAAACCACCAAGACTTTTGTGGCTTCTCACAGATGGTTTGAGAAATTCAAAAATGTGCAAGAATTCACTGCATTAAAATGACAGGCCAGGCTGCAAATGCCAATGTCCAGGAAGCAGCAGAATTTCCTGCACAGCTGCAGTTGAGCGAGCCAAATTTGGTATTCAATGTGGATGAAAGTGGGCTATTCTAGAAATGCTTGCCTTCCAAAACTTTCATTTCCCAAGATCAAGAAATGATCTTCCTGGTTTAAATCATCCAAAGACCAATTAACACTGCTGATGGGTACAAATGTATCTGGGGACATGAAGCTAAAACCAATACTTCTTTACCATTCCAAAACTATGAAGGCCTGTCCAAACCTAATTTGCCAGTAATATGGAAATCGAACAGAAACGCCTGGATAATAATTGCCTTGTTTACCGATTGATTTTTCAATTATTTTCCTCCTGATGTTCAACGAAATAATTTGAATCCAAGCCACATCTGCTACTGGACAATACTCCAGGCCATCCTTCAAATGTGTATTCTAAGTGATGTTTCTCCTGTCAAACACAAATTTGATGGTATAACCAATGGACCAGGCCATTATAGCAGCTTTGAAAGCTTACTACTTGAGACACTTTTTTTTAGTCAATTGCTTGAAGCTAAAGTCGACAACAGTTGATCAGATACTTCTGAAAAATTCAACACATATCAAAGAGGCCTAGAATGAAGTTACAGATCAATGTCCTAATGGTACAGTCGATTCCGGTTATTTGGGACACATCGGGACTAGTGTATTTTGGCTCGATTAAGTGGCTGCCCCAATTATCCAAAGTTTCACATAAAAAAAAAAAAAAAAAAAAGTTAAAAATACAATGGACCCCCCGCTTTACAATTGGTTCACTGTACAATCAAATCACGATGGAGTCACCATAGTAAAGTACCGTTCACTGTATGATGTGTAGTAAGTGCCAGTTATTGTGATCACGTTTGTGAATTGAATTTTAATTCTATTAAACAGTGATTCTAATTAGCAAAAATAGGAGGTATATTATCCACAGGCTAAAAAAAAAGTAAAGATATATTAAGCACAAATTTACCCTTTATTACCTTACCATTTAAATGATAAGTGATAATAGGAATAATTAATACATACTGTAATATGTACAAACTAGTTGACATTTCTGTTCACTGACATTTGTGGTGGGGGTTAAAATTTAAAACAGTAAAAAGATAAAGCAATCAATAACAAAGAACATGGCACACACAAATTGCAAGTAACATGATATGCACAAGTGAGAATGGAGTAACAAGTTATGAAGTTTTAAAATAGGAAGGAAGAGATTCTGAAAATTAATTTTTTTTTTATGATTGAAGATTCCATGGAAGTGTAAACACATCCATGGAATCTTGGATGTGTTTACATGTGTTATCATGGAATTATGATGGATTGCACTAACAGAAAAGCCCAATAAACAGGTGACTGCTAATTGTTTTATGGTTGTGCCCTCCAGAAATCCAACCAAACCACATGGTATGGTCAGAGAGACAATCTTAGGGTAATCTACAGTGCTGTGGTCTCCTGTCCCAATTAAGTGAAGTAAATGCTGGCTATTTTCTCGATTGGGTTCTGTTTTTTAAGATTTGCCCTGATTAACCGGTGGCCCAAATAACCAGAATCCACTGTATTAAAGAATATGGTGGAGTAGAATGTGAAATTCCTGCAATTAGCACAGAAATTGTTTAAATGGCACAGGCAATAGGCTTTGATTACGTTTGGTCTTGGTTTTATTGGTACATTAGCAACTGAGGCCACAACCAGGTCATATAAGAGATCACAATTAAGATTTCAATGACCAAATGAATTAGTTCAGTATCAAGTGGGAGAACCCATCTTTAGTCTCCAGAGCTAAGTTCAGTTATCCATCCCCCATCTCTTCCATCTTGCAGTATGATTGATATCTGTCGAGGTGATGATGAATGCCATGGCAAGATCCAAACTTCTTACATTTCGAGGGTACAGCTCTAAAACGGTGTTCGCAGGCCAGCCGGTAGTTAGTACACCAGACCAAACCTATTGATAACTCTCTAGGAGGCTTCCGGATCAGCTAGTGTATAATCTTGCTGCCTCTACTCTGCCAGATAGTGACTGGAGGGAGTCCAAGTAGTGTGTATGTGGGGGTGATTGTGGAGGCCACATTATGTCAAGGATCTGGGTTTTTCCTTACCATGCTTACACCATATCCAAAAATTTCATTACTTCATACAGCACGTCGCCCCTCCACCTTTTCTTATTATTGAATACACCATGAATAGTCAAACTTATCTGCGAAAAGATCTAAACCTCCCAAACACTTCCCCATTCACTAAAAAGACCTCTGTGGTCAGCAAATCTATCCATAATTGATGCCACCAACTCTGACCAATAACTTTAAACATAGATAAAATTAAATTACAAATAAAATACATAAAAATCGACAGTAAAATACAATAAATCATACGAATATATTAAAATAAAAATATTATACATTAAAAGCGTCAAACCCGTACTACTCTAAAACTGAAGCTTTCGGCAGCATCTGCTGCCTTAAGGTGCTGCATCAACAATTCATTATAAAGTACTAAGCCTTCCCAGCAGACCCAGGGCATACTATGGTACCTGCACATGCTCCGTTTCCTGTATATTAGCACCGGAAGTGGCTCGGGGCTGTACAACCTTAAAACGCTCATCCCCACACATGATAACGGTGTCAAACATTACATTAATCCTACAACCCTATTCAGGCTATGATCACCCAAGGAACAAATCCTTAGGCTCTTCAGCCACTTCCGGTTTCAAACACCCTCTACCTTACCAGCTCCTTTGGCTGTTATTCCATGCCTGGTTTCCCAGGCATGTTCCGGCATGGCCGAACATGTAAAACTAAAAGAGCAAACTTATCTGCGAAAAGATCTAAACCTCTCAAACACTTACTCATTCATTACACAAATATACATGGTCTCAGTTCTAATCTCAATGATGTCCATTTCCACTTACTCTGCCAAACCACACGTACTTTTGATGCAGAATCTCAGTTATCGGTTGATTCAACCATCTCTCATATCAATTTTACAAATTATTTGTTGTATGATTCTTTTCATTTCAAAGGTGGTACTTGCACATATGTCCGTTCTGATATTTCCTGTCAGAGACTTTGTAATTTGGAATCTCCTATTTTCGATCTACTCTGGCTTAAAATCACCCTACCATAATCTGTCAAATTCATCTGTTGCCTTTATCCCAACTCCGCTCCACCAATCACTTGGAACTCTTTGACTAACTCTCTTTGAAACTTGACTTTCTCCAGTTCAACTTTCCTAAAAGTGAGGAAATTTTCCTTGGTGATTTTAACGTTCACAACTCCAGTAGCTTCCCTTTTCTAGTCATATGGACCCAGCTGGTCAAGATGCTGAAGCTTTTGCAATTACTAATACTCTCACACAGATTGTTCATTTACCTACCAGAATACCGGATAATCCTAACCATAGTTCAACTTTCCTAAAAGTAAGGAAATTTTCCTTGGCGATTTTAACGTTCACAACTCCAGTAGCTTCCCTTTTCTAGTCATATGGACCCAGCTGGCCGAGATGCCGAAGCTTTTGCAATTACTAATACTCTCACACAGATTGTTCATTTACCTACCAGAATACCGGACAATCCTAACCGTACAGCCAACACGCTTGATCTTTATCTCACAAGCAACCCTTCCAAGTACATGGTCAAAGTGAGTGGTGCTCTAGCCACCTCAGATCACAAGTTGGTGATTGTCACTTCTCCAAATGGAGCCTTTATCTCGTGGCCACTCCCAACCTTGTGTTGTTTGGAATTACAAGAATGCAAAATGGGATGACCTGCGATGTTTCTTTTCTTATTTTCCTTAGTTGGATTACTGTTTCAAAACTTTTGATGTCAATTTGCTCAGATTGTGTCAGTGAAAGTATTCTTGTAGGAATGGAATCCTTTATTCCACATTTCATCTTAAAATCTCATCCTTTATCTAAACCTTGGTTTTCCAATGAATGTGCTAAGGCTGTTCAAGAGAAGAATGTTGCATATCGTAATTGGCTAGTTTCCAATTCTTCAGTTTCATTTTCTGCCTATACCAAAGCTCGCAACAATTGTAAAGCAGTTATTAATCAGTCCAAACTAAATTTTGAATAGGTTAAGAGTAAAAAACCTTCTTGTCCTAATTGTAGCTGAGCAATCTGGTCTCTTGCCAAAGCTATTGGCTGCAACTTTTGCTCATCTCTGTCTAACCCAGATGGACCACCAAAAGGATGTCAGAAGGATTTTGATGAATCTTGATGCTAAAAAAGCCACAGGTCCTGATGGTATTTCTCCACTTGTTCTCAAAACTTGTGCTCCCGAACTTACTCCTGTTCTTTGCTGCCTTTTTTTCACTTTCTTATTCCAAAGGTGTTTTTCCTTCTGCTTGGAAATTTGCTCACATCCAGCGAGTTCCTAAGAAGGGTGACAAATCCCTCCCATCCAATTATCATCCTATTGCAATTACTTCTACTCTTTCTAAAGTAATGGAGAAATCAATTAACTGCCAACTCTTGAACTATCTAGAAACCTTCCGTCTGATTAATGATTGCCAGTATGGATTCCGTCAGTGTCATCCACTGGTGATATTCTGTTTTATGTTTCCCATTTATGGACAAATTCAATGGAAAAGTTCGGTGAACCACAAGCAGTTCTCTTGACATCTCAAAGGCTTTTGATCGTGTTTGGCCTAAAGGTCTTTTAAAGAAGCTTCCATCTTATGGTTTGCTAACTGTGTTTCGAAATTGGTTTTCCAGTTTTCTCTCTGACCACTCACTAAAGGTGATAGTAGATGGCTGTCTTCTAACTTCTCCACTAACGCTGGTGTCCCCCAAGGTTTCGTTCTTTCCCCCACTTGTTTCCTCTTGTATATTAATGATCTTCTTCCATCGATCAGAAATCCTACCCATAGCTGATGACAGTACATTGCATTCCACTTTCCAGTTTGAGAAACCTTGCCCTGCTCAATCAGCATCAACTTCTCGAATATCCACTACCAATTTTTCAAATGCCGATCTCCAAGTAATTCTCCACCAGGGCAAAGACAATTTAATTGACTTCAATCCTACTAAAACCCAGTCCTGTCATATCTCGCAAAAAAGGATTCTTCTGCTCCTATGCTTATCTTTGGTGACACTCCGATTTTTAACAAGATGATCTCTTTTAGTGATTACCCTGATTTCTAATCTCTCTTACCACAAGCACATAACAAATATTGCTTCCTCTGCATATATATAAAAAACTTGATTTTCTCTTTCACTCTCGGCATTACTTTTCTTCCAAACAGCTGTTCACTCTGTACAAATCTGCCCTACCATGGAATATTGTTCCCACAGTTGGGGCGGTGCCCCCAAAACTTCTCTCAGGCTTCTAGATTCCATTCAGAAGAGGGCAGTTAGGTTAATTAATGACTCATCTCTAACAGAGTCTCTCTACTCGCTGTCTCATAGACATACTGTTTCTGCTGCATGCCTTTTCTACAGATAGTTCCATGGGCACTGTTCTTCTGAATTGGCTTCTATAATTCCTGCCTGTCTCTTTCAATACAGGCCAAACACATGCTAACACCGGCAAACATCCATTTACTGTCCAGCTTCAAACTCACAGAACTAACTTTTCATCTTCTTTGTTTATTCATTCAACTGCTGTTTTCTGGAAAAACCTTCCCTCATACGTATTTCCTGAAAATTGCAGTCTACAGAAGTTAGTCTAATGTTAATAAATATCTTCTTTCTTCTTCCTAACCTCCAACCCATGCACAGTACTAAGTACTATAGGGTCTAATATCTCTTGTGGGCCCCAAGTGCCAAGCGTTTCTAGTGATCAGGCGATTTCTCTGCGATTATAAAGCAATTTCTAAAGTGACAGACATTTATAGTTTAAAGCAAATTTTCTATTGTACATATACAGTTGCTGAAAGGTATCAGCACAAAGGATCCCAAGAAAGGAAAGACACCTTTCTTTTATTTATTTACTAGTTCTACTAACCTACTTCCGCCTGGTCACTAGGTGGCACCGCTCGTGCTTCCCCGGGGCTGGAAACCTGGCAGGAAAAGCTCTCACTCCCAGGGCTAAAAGGAGCAAACACGAATGATCCATATATCACAAGCACAGATCCCAAAGATCAGACTCCTTTGAGTCAGAAAAATTAGGATAATGAGACAAATGTAACCAAAAGACAAAAAAAAAAAAAAAAGGATGAATTGCTTCATGCACCTAATTTTCTAGTCCTTCATTCAACATCAGAACAGCCATAAGGAAAATTGTCACCATTTATCATCCAGAAATGTCTAGAAAGTGTGGGCTGGAACACCCATAAATGTGAAGCGACTGAAATCAGGCGACATTTTAGTCAAGACAGCCAATGCAAAACACGTAGAAAGACTGCTTCAGATGAGAACTTTTGGTGGGATCCCATTAACAGTCTCTCCCCACAATAGCGTCTCAGAAGAAGAAATTAAAAATGAGCTGGAAGATCTTGGTGTCATAGCTATGAGAAGGATTAAAGTTACTAGAGATGGTATACTTTCCTCAACCAGAAATCTCATACCGATCTCTAACACTCCCATACCACCTACATTGGTGAAGGCCAGATATCTAAATTGTAACATCAGACTATACATTCCAAATATTCTCTGCTGCTTTAAATGTCAAAAGTATGGTCATTCTCCAAATTGGGGAAACGAGAGTAGCCTTGTGCAGGCGAAGTTTTTACAGCTACAGAAAATAGAAGTTTTTTCTGTTTAATTAACTTATTTTCTAGAGTAGCTTTATATTCCTAGTTACGATACTTAGTTTAAATTTTTAACTTAGATAGAGATTTTGTAGGTTATTACTTAGTATCGGCAAGGGTATCCAATCCATGTGTTTTACAAGTTTTGCAGCTCCGGCGAACGGAGAGTTTTTAGCTATATTTAGCCGCTTTATTGTCTAATTGTTATATTAAATTATTTTCTATAAGTAGCTTATAGACCTAGTCAAGATCCTTGGTTTATTCTGAATTGAGACAGCGAGATTTTGGAAGTTAATTAATACTTAAGTGTCCATAGATTTACCATTTGTAACTTGCTGCCATTGTTATACAATACAATGTTATATCCTGTACTAGATGGCATTAGCTTAGTATAGTACAGTATATAATATTACCAATTAATCAGTAAAATTTATCAATCTTGTTAAACTTCATTGTCAATTAAATTGTACTTTAACTAAATACATATGACTTAGATTTTACAAATGTTACATTATTAATTAATACATAACTTGATACAGAAGTTATATAACCAAACTCTGAGATAATACTCTATACTGCAAAAACCACATATAGATATATAGTGATATAAATGCACTGAGATATAAGTTTAGGGTTATAATTTTGTACTGAAATTATACCGAAATCATGACTCAGACCAGAGCAGCAAAGCAAAAGGCTCAAGCTAATGGGAGTGTTGTGGCTGGAGGGAGAACTGAGGGGGGCAGTTGCCCTCTGAATCACAGCCTTTCAAAATGCACTGCTTGCTTGATGTTTGTGGAATAATCAGGTACGGGACATGATACTGCCAAGGAGAATGTCTGTGTGTGTGCGATGTAAGAAGTGTGAGGATATCGAGTGACAACTCAGCGTTGTTATGGGCCTATATGAGAGCTTGAAGGACAGGATGGATGCCCTTGAAGGATCTAAATTGAGGGGCCCATCAAGCTCACAGCTGCCCAGATCAACGGCAGAGCTTGCACTTGATCATCACGCAACACAGCGGCAACTCCCAAGGCAGAATCAGTTGGTCCCACAGGAACTAGTAGTTGTTGGTGACTATTGTCAGGGAAACGGGGAACATAGTATGTAAAAAGGATAGGTGGAACAGGACCATGGTGTGTCTGCCAGGGGCAAATGTTCATGACGTTGTAGAGAAGATATCTTTTAAGGGCACAAAAGGTGATATTGTTGCACACGTTGGCACTAATGATATTAAGAGTAGGAGACTGGCAGAATTACTTAACAAGTACAGGTCACTGTTGAAAAAAAGCCGGGAATTAGGGCTGAATTTGAAAGTATCTGCAATTCTGCTCAGACATGATAGGAAGGAGTATGTCATGAGAGCCTTGTTGATCAATTCAGCCCTGGAAAGATTGTGCAAGGCTCAGGGGGTAGAATTTTTTTCCAGCCTGGTCTGTACTTGCTAACAGGAGAGACTGCTTCTACAGGAATGGGATACACTTAAATAGAAAGGGTACAAGAATATTTGCTGATGCTATCGAGGCAGTGTTAGGTGGGTCGGAAAACTGCTAGCTTGGGGGTATACAAGGACTAATAGATTAACAGTAGCCACTGGCAGAGGTGAAAGTGATTCTTACACTGCTTCTATTGGAATGAGCAGCAGCCTGGAAAACAAGATGCAGGGTATTTCAGAGACTGCTGGGAGTCATTGCAGTACAAGTAAACACATGGGTTGTGTTAGGGTAGCTAAGAACAGGAACAGGTGCATGTGCACTTACATATACACCAATGCTAGGAGTCTAGTAAACAAATTTGATGACTTTGAGGTGTTGCTCAAAACATTAAAGGCAGATATTGTTGGGATATGAGAGACGTGATGTCACACAGATATAAGGAATGTAGAACTGGAATTGGGGGAGTACGTGTACAGGAAGGATAGAAAAGGAGTGGTTATGCTATTAGTTAAGAAACACACAAAATCCAAGAAAGTGCAGCAAGTCGACATCGCTGGACAGTGCAGTATCGAGTCAGTTTGGTGTGACAAGCATTTGGAGATCAAAATTGCGAGTAGGAGTGTGTTATAGGCCTAATGACTCTGATGAGTATAATAAGAAACTGTACAGGGAAATAGTGGACCAGTAAATCACAGTCTCATAATTGGGGATTTTAATATTATTTTAGGTTGGTTATTATTTCAGGGGCGCCACCATTTCGACACCCGAGGCTAGCCTCGGGTGTTGAAATAGCTTGGAACAGATGTCAGCTACCAGTGTTGCCCTTCTGATACCGGCCCCCTTGGCAGCTGTGCCAATGCCAAGGCATTCCTACACTACTGTACGTAAGAGATACGTTCCAGGACTTCTTACATAATTCGAGATTTGCGTAACTCGGGAATGACTAATAAAATATTGCTGCTATATTCCTGATATGACAAAATTACAAAAACCACAATATCCCCAGAAGAATGAAGAAAAATAGTTATATATTTTTAATTAGTTCAATTAAAAACTTTATCTGGGGACAGCGGTGAAGTAGCCGGAGTGGCACATAAGAAAAGAAAACATAAGGGAAGAAAAATGCATGTTATTGTACTGTAAAAACTGATATGCAAAACTTAAAGACCAACAATATTTCTGAAGGTTACAACTACAAAATCTTAACTTAGGGTACTCTTTACTGATGACAGTAGTTTCAGTCTCAGCAATGATTCTAGACATCAGCTAATCTGGCAAGAGGTTGGCACACGGTATCACCCAGCAAACATCACTGAAAGGGATTGATATGGTGGTTGGGGTGTTCTCATCTGGGGAGGTGTTATCTTGGATGGACGTACACAACTTCAAATACTGGAAGGCGGTACTGTACTGAGCTATTCCTTTCCCATGTGCGTCTGTTCAGAGGTGCCATTGGCCCCGAGTTCGTGATTATGGATGATAACACCCCATCGCACTGCAGCTATTGATATGCTTTTGGAAAGTGAGGGCATTGTTCATATGGATTGGCCTGCCTGTTCGTCGATCTAAATCCCATCGAACACATATGGGATGATCTGGGGAGTTATGAAATACTGTTGCTTTGTCAGGTGCCTCCGTAGCCAGGTAGACAGGAGCAGCAGTGCATAGCACATGCTTTTCGATTTAACCGGGGTTCGAGCCCGTGACCACCAAATATGGAGGATGCGGAAAGGTCAGGGAATGACCACCGCATAACCCCGGAGCAACATGGCCTTAGTTGCTAATGCTCCTAAAAACCAAAATAACAACAACAATAACCTATTCCACTTATCCTTGCACAACATATTTCCTGTTTCCCTGACAGTAGTCACCAACAATAACTAGCTCAAATATCATCAGATACTACCGATTAATAATGCTTAATGAAGCCGAATGTGCTGTTGTCATTGTGAAATGAATGTTATTCTACACCAACAGGTATCTTATAAAATGCAATATAATAAAATGTTTTCATGAGGTAAAACAACCTTCCTTTGTAGCAAATTACAAGTTTTTTTTTCAAACCATTAAAAGTATAAACCAGGTAGGAGATATAGTTATTGTTTTCTAAGAAATAAAACCAATAGGAATCGTTAGAAAGAATAAATGGCCAATAATGGAATTATAAATAAAGGGTACTTTCAGAAATTAGCATCTGAAATTTATCCAACTAGAATTTTAGCATTTAACACTGGACTTTATAATGCATTGTAAGCTGGGTGTTAAAATAGATCAATATGGTGGTCACCAATCTAAAGCAATAGTTTAAAACTTTTTAGGTGCCAATTATTTTACTATCTATAGATGTTAAACTATCTTGTAAATCAAAATTTCTCCGATCACTAAATATTCTTTTCTTTTGCTAAGAGCTGTCTGTCTCCCATAACAGAAAAACACTGTAATCAGACAGTACTGTCAGAACCTTGTCATGTGTTTAACTGCCAAAACCTTACTCAGCAGAATAGGAAATTTGCGTATTTAAAAATACCCTTTCTTTCTTTCAGTGTAAAATTAAAGAGGCCAGAAACAGGGAAACCCAATTGTCTCTTACTTTTAATTTTAAGTTGTTTGTTTTTCTTCAGTTATTTAGATTTAACTTTACAAGGCAAAACTAGTAATCAAAATACAGTAGACCGTTGAAATAATGGTACTCCAAATAACAGAACATTCGAGCAAACGGTACATTGAGATCTGATGGTTACATACAATACTGATGTCTTGCAGTGCCGAAAAAGAAAAAGGCAAGTCACACGAATCTGTATTTGTTTACATTTGCCATTTTGAAAGTGAATTCTGTACTGATACCACTGCTTTACTTTCTTTTCAATTAAAAACCCCTCACTATGGCTCATAAAGTTAATAAGCCTTATACAGAGAAGAAAAGAAGAACAATAATAAGGCTTAGTGAAAAACTTGATATAATCCAAACTATAACATTAGGGTTACTCAGAAAGTTAATTGAACTACTCATCCGTATTGTATCTGTAAATTGCATGTGTTCTCTGGTCGATTTGCCTGTTTTTCTGGATGAAAAACCAGTTTCAGGGGGTGGGGAACCTTGCTATCTATGCCTGAGACCGACTAACTCAGCAACAGAGTGAAAAAAAGCTCAAAAGTTCCTTGCACATCGACGGGATTCAAACCCGGGCCTTTTCCACCTGGTGTGGGGAGGACGGTGACAATACCACTGTGCTACATGTGCAGACTAAACTTAATATAATAAAGAAAATAGAACAGGGCATAAGCAGGAGTGTATTAATGGCAGAATATAAATTGGAATATCAACATGTTTATGTTTTTTATGTGCAGTTAATAAAATTCATTCTTAATCTCTATTTCTTATTTAGCCTCATTATTTCTGAATTAAATATTAAAAATAAAACTTTCTAGATAATGGAAAACATCGAAATAACAACACACTGAATCCCCGAAGGTGCATTATTCTGAGTCTTATATTGCAAAATGATAGATAATTCTATCCATAACTATTAGTCTTTAAAAGGAAACATGATCTAGTTTTTCAGTTTTTTTTTATAATCAAATTACAGAAGAAAGTCAATCAGTAGATTCTTACAGAAATTGCTTGTTCTCTCTCTCTCTAAGTATATCGTGAAAGGTTATTTTTACTTTAATAGGATGTGAACAAACTGGGATAGGGGAGAAGGTATTGGTGCCATTTCTTTGAGTATTGCAATACTTGAGCATTTTTCAGAGAATGGCCCATTTTGCCAAGAAAAATAGCTGAGAAACTCTCTGCAGCACTTCATTTTAATTTGTCATTGGAATGCTGTCCTTTGAACATTCTTCCTTATAAATAGAATTTTTTTCAGCCAGGTCTGTGTGTTAACAGGAGAGACTGCTTCTACAGGGATGGGGTACACTTAAATAGAAAGGGTGCAAGAATATTTGCCAATGCTATTGAGGAAGTGTTAGGTGGGTCGGAAAACTGCTAGCTTGGGGAATACACAGACTAAAAGGTTAACAGTGGCCGCAGGCAGAGGCAAAAGTGATTCTTGCATTGCTTCTATTAGAATGGGCAGCAGCCTGGAAAGCAAGGTAATGGAGATTTCCAGGACTGCTGGGAGTCATAGTAGAACAAGTAAATACATGGCCTGGATTAGGGTAACTAAGAGTAGGAGCAGGTGCATGTATACTTGCATGTACACCAATGCTAGGAGTATAGTTAATAAATTTGATGAGCTTGAAATGCTAGTCAAGACATCAAAGGCAGATATTTTTGGGATATCAGAGATGTGGTATCACACAGATATAAGCAGAGCAGAATTGAATTTGGGGAGTACAATGTATACAACATGACAGGAAGGGAGGAGGAGGAGTTATGCTGTTAGTTAAGAAACACAAAATCTAAGGAAGTGCATTCAATTGATGTTGGTGGACAATGCAATGTTGAGTCAGCTTGGTGTGACATACACACTGGGAAAGGAAAAATGAGAGTAGGTGTGTGTTATTGGCCTAATCAATCTGATTAGTATAATGAGCGACCATTGGATGAGTGGACCAGTAAATCAGAGCATCTTATAATGGGGGATTTTAACTTTCCAGATATTGACTGGAACTTGTGGGTTGGTCACTCGTACACTAGCAGAACTTTTGTGGATTTATTGGACGACTGTTTTCTACAGAAACATGTTCGAGAGGCAACCAGAGGAAGTAATACTATTGATCTGATTATCAGCAGTGATTATTCATGCATTAAGAATTTGCAGATAAAGGAAGCACTGGGTGACAGTGATCACAATGTACTGATGTGGGAATTACTTAAAGATGTAACTATTATCAAGGCTAAAGGGAAGGGCTTTTGATTTCATAAAGGTGATTGCAGGGATTTCAGAGAGTTTTTAAATTCTGTACATGGGGTCAACTGATGATGTTACCAACATTGAATTCTAATTGGGAAGCCATCCGGGAACTTAATTTTGGAGGCTACTAGGCTTTTCATTCCAACTAAGAAATTCTGTTCAAGGTCTAAATGGATGTCAGATGAATTAATGAGGCAGAGAAGAAAATGTATGGGATGCATAAAGTAGGTGACACAGAAGCCTATGGCAGATTATATCTGTAATCAAGTCACAAAGGAGGTTAAGCAGGCAAAGGCAGATTATGAGAAATCTTTGGCAAAGAATGCAAAGAAAAACAGCAGAGAGTTTTTAGAAGGGATGAATCTGATTGGACCACTTAACATAGATGGTTCGACTAATAATGATCCTATTCAGGTAGCTGATAAACTGAACGAGTATTTTGCATCTACAGTCACACACGAGGAGTTATTCAATGAGGGGAATGCCAGAAGTTTATCACTCTTAACAGGAAGCCAAGTGATTTTGTAATAACTGAGAGCAAAGTGGAGGAGAAATTGATGAAGTTAAACACAAGGAAGGTACCTTGGGTGGACGGGATCTATCCAGTTATATTAAAGGAGGCAAATTCTTAGACATAATTAGGGCTGAGAGGTGGCAAATGAAGTTTAACATTGACAAATGTAAAGTACTACACATGGGAAACAGCAACCCCAGAGAAACGTATCAACTCTATGGTACTACACTGACAGTGGTAGAGAATGAAAGGGACCTGGGGCTTGTTGTGCAGGCAGATATGAAGTTCTCTGAGCAGTGCAGACGGGCTGCAAGAGTAGCTCATGGTGTATTGTCAATGATATATAGGAATTTTTCTAGCAGGGATAAGGAGCTGATTATTCCCTTGTATAAGGCAATGGTCAGGCCACACCTAGAGTACTGTATACAGGTCTGGAGGCCTCATTTCAAGAAGGATGTAGATCTGCTGGAACGAGTACAGAGAAGGGCGACAAGATTAGTGAATGGAACAAAGGGGTGCTCTTATGAAGAAAGGCTTAAGTTTTGCAAATTACAGTGTCTGGAGACTAGGCACCAGCAAGGTGATCTGATAGAGGTGTACAAAGCCTTGAATGGTTTGAGCATGCTTAATGCTGATGGGATTCTTCCTCTCGCTCAGAATAATCACCTAAGAGGACAAATTCAAATTGAGGAAAGACAGATGTAGGATAGACGTGCAGAAATTTGCCTTTAGCCAGCGGGTGGTTGGTTGGTGGAACAGACTTCCATCCCTTGTCGTGGAAGTTGATAGCCTAAATAAGTTTAAGGCTCTGCTGGGCAAGTATTTTGAACAAACAGAGGGGTGAAGTGGAAGTGGTTTTTTTTTTTTTTTTGGTTGATGCTGCATAAGCTTGCTTTCTTGCATCAAATGCCTCTACTAATGCTAATGCTAATTATGAGAGCTTCACTGGACTCAGGGAAGGTTCCCATGGACTGGAGGTGTGAAAATGTATCACCAATTCACAAAGGGGGTTCAAAAGGTGACAAGTAACTATAGACCTGTTGGTTTAATTTGTGTTCCGGGGAAAAAATGGAGTCACTGGTTAAAGAAGCATTGCAGCATCATCTAGACAAGACTGCAGTAACAGTTAAAACACAGCATGGGTTTGATAAAGGGAAGTCTTGTCTAACCAATTTGATTGGATACTATGATGTGGTCACAAAGGAACTGAATGACAAAAATAATTTTGATATCATATACTTGGATTTCAGGTAAGCTTTTGATACTGTTGCACATGGAAGACAGCTTTACAAATTGGAAAGGTATGACATTAAGGGTAAGTTGCTACAATGGATAAAGGGATGGTTGAGTGGGAGACAACGGAGAGTGGTAATCAATGGACACTTCTCTTCATCGACAAATGTTATTAGTGGAGTTCCCCAGGGTTCGGTGATGTGCCCATTGTTTTGTATATTTATTAATGATATTGATGAACATAATTTCCAAGTTTGCAGATGATACAAAGGTTGGTAGGGTTGTTAATGACAGGAAAGACAGTATGCTACTCCAACTGGATCTAGATAAGTTGGGCAAATGGGCTGAAAAGTGGCAACTGAAGTTTAACAATGACAAATGCAAAGTACTGCATATGGGTAGCAATAACCGAAGAGAAACATACCAACTGTGTGGTACTACACTCAGGGAAATGGAAAGTGAAAAAGACCTGGGGTAATTGTGCAGTCAAATATGAAGTTTGCTGAGCAGTGCAGACAGGCTGCCAGGGATGGTCATGGAGTCTTGTCAATAATATATAGGAATTCTGCTAGCAGGGACAGGGAGTTGATTATCCTATTATACAAGGCAATGGTTAGGCCACACCTAGAGTACTGTGTACAGGTCCGGAGGCCTTGTTTTAAGAAGGATGTAGAGTTGCTAGAACGAGTGCAAAGAAGGGCAACAAGATTGTAGAGGGGAACAAAGGGGTACTCTTAACAAGAAAGGCTTAAGTTCTGCAAATTGCAGAGCCTGGATTGTAAGGCACCTGCGAGGTGATCTGATTGAGGTGTATAAGGCCTTGAATGGGTTGAGAAAGCTGAATGCTGATGGAATTCTTCCTCTTGCTCAGATTAAGAACCTGAGGTCACAGTTTCAAATTGAGGAAAGAGTTGTAGAATAGATTTGTGGAAATTTGCCTTTAGCAGGCAGATAGTTGATTGGTGGAACAGACTTCCATCTTTTGTTATGGAAGTTGACAGCCTAAATAAATTTAAGGCTGAGTTGGACAGGCATTTGAAATGAATGGAGGGTTTTTTTTTTTGACCGATGCTGCATAAGCTTGCTTTCTTGCAACTTATGCCTGTATTAATGCTAATGCTTCTTGTAATGATTATTTAAAATATGATAACACAGCAATACCTCGCTTAGCACGGCTTCAAACAGCACAGGTTTCACTATAACACGGTTTTCAATTCAATTCAAGTCAAAAATTTACTGTACATATTAAAACTCATTCAATAGCCTAGACACATACTCTACATATTTGCTGCAGTGCCAACTATTGTCTCACATGCACATGTGCCAATAGTTCCTCTTGGGCAGTCAGCAGCAACATGCAACAGTGTTCGGTATTCTTAATTCCATCCTGGTGAAAAGACATGATAGCTTTGAAACTTTTCATTTCGCAATTTATTGAATACAATCGAAAATATATTTGCACCCTGGCTAGAAATCACTGCCAATAACATGCGTTCTGTTTTTCTGCATGTTTTGTCCATTTTGGCAAATGATTTCACTGGTTTTGAATCGCAAATTCAGACAATTGCCGAAGATACTGTGAAGATCGGAAAAGAGTTGGGATTCATCTCTCATGATGTTACCTTTTCATTAATAAAATTTTTGCCTTCTTTCCTTGTTAGTTGTTGGCGCATCAGCTTCTATGGCCATAATGCACCTCCCAAAGTTTTTTTTGCATTTTTTTACTGTGATCCAAGCCCAAGGCGGGAATCAAACCTGCAACCTATGGGTTGCACTTTACCCACCTGGCTAGCCCAGTCAGCAATTTTTTTTTTTTTTTTTTTTTTGCAATATTATTATTTTTTCAAATCCTTTTAATTGGCTATCAAGCACAAACTGTTTATAGATTTATTATAATTTGTTTATAGACTGTTTTTCTGGTACACATTCAATTAAAACCCTCAATCAGCACAGTTTCAGTACCAATTATCAGTGCTATATGGGGTATTGCTGTACAATGTTGGTAAGCAGTACATAAGCAAACATGTAGTTTGCATTGATGCTTTCTTTCAACTCGACGTTATAAGTAAAGTATATGCATTACAATCTATTACAATAATGTTAAGCTACACTAAATTAACAAAATTATATATTATTAATTTTAACTAAATACAATAGATAAAAGAAAAAAACAGGCCAAAAAAGCATTACCAAAAGATATTTTAGAATATAACAACAAAAAATAAAGGCAATATCGTAAAACGAGATGTTTGATCACCACCAGGGCACACACAAATATAGTTTAAAGGACACTGAAAGGCGGTGTTGTGATTGCTGAATGCTCCAAATGCTATCTTACCATAATCTTCTACAAAGATATAATATACAAAAAGGTTAAAAAAAAAAAAATCCATTGAACATTTATCCTCAGCTTCATCTGCTTTCTAAGGTCATATTTACTGAACTGCAATGGCACAGCTGCTATGGGGAAAGCCACCATGAGACCAACAAAAAAAAGGGCAAACACTACAGTCTGTTTCTGACTGAAAGATGCTTTGGTGCCTTAGCAACTGGACTTCCTGATTAGAAAAGAATATACATTGCTGTTGCATCCAAAAGATAAATTAAAATTCCCACATTAAGAATAAAAAATAATAAATAAAAACAAAATTCAGTGAGTAGGAAAGTTGATCAGGTTGGATGATTTTTACAGATGAATTATTTGTCACCCTATTGTATTCAAGAATTTTAGTGTTGACAGAAAGGTGCCCACTTTAAATAAATTATTGCCAGTTATAACATAAATTTGATTTTTTATTTGGTAAAATGGCTGTACATGCAATTGTGAAACAAATGTTGTTGGGTTTAAACGACACATAGGCTGCTAGGGCCATATTGTGTCTTTCTAATGGTGAATATGAAATAACTGTATTTTATGACATATTCCTATCTGGTTTGGGAAAGTAAATAGTTCTTTTTTATTAGGATCATCTCCCAGAATCTGCAATAAATTTATTGATGACTATGTACAACCAGGTCTTGCATAACAAGAGTTCGATTAACACGTTTTTCAGTCACCACTATTTGAAAAAATTTTTCACTTTTCACTTTACAAATTTTCAGTTAATGCGATCTTTTTTTTTATGCGATAGTTGAAAAAGATTTGAATCGCGCAGTAAGCTTAACACACGTCGGACGGGCAATAAACAAAAACGTTTGCCTGCTGCCCACCTCAGTGTGTTCCATCAACCATCGGAAGAAGATGTGTTACTTGTTTGTCTCCCACTAATAAAGTCAATGCAGACTTGCATTTAAAAATTCAAATTTTTGAATGAGCCAGATGAAAATGTTACCGCGAAGGAGACAACGGTAAAAGAACTAGATGAAATCTTTTGTATCCAGAGAACCTCAAACCTTTTGTTTGAGGTTCTTTGCGATATGTATTTCGCAAGGGCCCAGAGAAGATTGTTGTCGGCTATTGATTGATGAAAAGAGAAAGTCAACACTGTTCAAATATTTCCACAACAGTCATTTCTTCATTGTGTATTTTATGTCGGAGGTTCCCAAACTTCCTCGGTTCACAGCGCCCTTAGTGTCTCAGTAATTTTTTCACGGCGCACCCAGACCAAAAGAAATACCTAACAGTTCCGTTTAATAGTTAGGTCCAAACAACATAATAAGAAATAATAGTTGGCACGGTATCCAACAGTTGTCGAGTATCGCTGTGTTTCCCTCGAAAATTTTAAATATTCCTCGGCACACAGTTTGGGAACCACAGTTTTATGTAATAAACAATTAAATTCATAATTCTTTTCATTATCTTTTACATTGTATACAGTTAAAAGTTATTTTTAAAATTCTTTATGGAGATTCCAGAAGGTCAAGGAACAATTATAATTTTTCCTATTGATTATTATATTCGATTAATGTGTTTCTGTTTTGCATGATGCGCTCGCGGGACAAATTAATCATGTTAATCGAGGCCAGCCTGTATTAGCAATTGATTTAAACGTGTCTAGGCGGATGTTTTGAAAGTGGGGACAGTCCACTTACAAATGGCGAACGATCAGTTGTACTTGAGATGATGTAGATTGGGGAGTGCTGTCATCAGTTAATAGATACAGGTGAGTGAAATGAGTATGCCCAATTCTGAGCCTTCCTAAAATTGTTTCTTCTCATCTGCTTTTCTGGAAGCTGGAGAGCCACAGCTTTGGTTCTGGTTTTACTTGGTACAGTTTGTTTCCTGGATAACCTCTCCAGATTAGTGACCAGCTATTGTAACATGCTTTCGGGATAATGTTTATAATCAGTATATGGAGTTTGCAAAGTCTGCAAAAGAGTAGTATCTGGTTGTTTGCCTGCAAGATCTGCTCTTTCATTTCCTGCTATCCCAGAATGCCCTGGGATCCAGCAGAATGTCACAGTTTGGTTTGACTCATTACACACAAGTAATTTAGAATGGATTTGTTTTATTACAGGCTGAGAAGAGTTGGTATTACTATTTATGGCAGAGACAGCACTGAGTGAGTCAGTGTATATTAAGGCATATGAAATTAGAAGTTGAGTAATATGATCTAGAGCCAAGTTAATAGAATAAAGCTCAGCAGTGAAGATACTGCATTCTACAGGTAATGAGACAGAAGTGGTGATTGATGGGAAGATTGCCGCAGCCCCTACTTGGGGTCTCAGTTGAACTGACTGTATAGATTTTACAAGCCTATGAATTAGAAGCAGAGTGAATTTCATGTAACTGTGCGATATTGAAGGGAGACAAGGTGTTCTTTCCCCACTGTTGGAAATAGTCATCGTAAATTGCAGGGATATTTGTCCATGGTGGATCAGGCAGTGTCATGTCCTGATATATAATGCCGATTTCTATATTCCACGTTTGAGTTAGTTCTTTAAGTCTAAGTGGAGCAGGTCTGTTTTCATTTGGTTTACTGTTGTAAAATGTAAAATGACTCCCATTCGGTACAGACATCTCCAATTAGGGTGATAGGGAAGACTGCGGATTTTTGCAGTACACATCAAAAGCAATGTTTTCCTACGAAGATGTAAGAGAGGTTCGTAAAGGCTCTGGACTGCAGAGGTTCTGAAAGCCCCAGAGAAACTCAAAGGGCACTGTGCTGGATGGTATTTAATCGCTCTGAAGTACTCTTCCTCGCAAAGTCATACACTGGAGAACAGAAGCCAAAGGGAAAGCTTTAATAGAAAGACAACATTATTCTATGGATAACAAAATATTTGCAAGCAATTATGCACTACCCTTCCCCCCATTCTGGGAAGAAACTTTTTTTTTTTTTTTTTTTAGATAAAGCCTGAGTGGACAGTAATTTAACTTTTTGGAAGTGTTAAAGGATCAATGGATTAGCTGGAGTGATGAAGTGTGATCACGATGGAAAAACTACTTATAATTGGTGGAGGAAATATAAACAGCTTTATTCCAAACTCTACACTTATATCTAAAGCTGAAATCTCAACTAGTGACTAATATGGCCAAATGAATCAACATAATTTTGAAACTTGGATAAAGCAGTAACTACTGCCAAATATTCAGGCAGGTTCTGTTAGTTTTCAGTAATGCACCATATCATAGTATTCAATAAGACAAACCTCCAAACACTTTTATTATTATTATTATGCAAATGAACACCGAGGCAGAGATAAAGAATCTGCTAATGTAATGGATGACAGAATTGAGAATTATAATCCAAATATTTCAGTTCTTTGGGTATGGTTCAGATTGTTTGGGTATGGTACTTTGCCACAGAAGCAAGATACTAGAGTGGTTAGCAAAACAGTGTACCATTCTGCTTAGTATGTGTAAATGTGAATTAGTTTAACACTGACAAATGCAAAGTACTGCATATGGGTAGCAATAACCAAAGAGAAACGTACCAACTGTGTGGTGCAACACTCAGGGAAGTGAAAAAGACCTGGGGGTAATCGTGTAGTCAAATATGAAGTTCACTGAGCAGTGCAGACAGGCTGCCAGGGAAGATCATGAAGTCTTATCAATTATCATTTTGCTAGCAGGGACAGGGAGGTGATTATCCCGTTATACAAGGCAATGGTCAGGCCACACTTAGAGTACTGTGTACAGGTCTGGAGGCCTCGTTTTAGGAAAGATGTAGAGTTGCTAGAATGAGTACAAAGAAGGGCAACAAGATTGGTGAGGGGAACAAAGGGATGCTCTTACCAAGAAAGGCTTAAGTTCAGCAAATTACAGAGCCTGGATTGTAGGCACCTGCGAGGTGTGATCTGATTGAGATGTAATTTTCTGTTTATACTCCGGGACGACCAAACAGTCATGAGTTCACAAGATAGACAAAATACAAGAAACAGCACCGTATTCAGCAGTCACGGGCTTGAACCCCGGTCAAGGCACGTGTACTTATGAACCAGCACTCCTGACTACTAGGCTACAGTATAAGGCCTTGAATAGGTTGAGCAAGCTGAATGCTGATGGGATTCTTCCTCTTGCTCAGATTAAGAACCTGAGGGGGCACAGTTTCAAACTGAGGAAAGACAGTTATAGAATAGATGTGCGGAAATTTGCTTTTAGCCAGTGGGTAGTTGATGGATGGAAGACTTCCATCTTTTGTTGTGGAAGTTGATAGCCAGAATAAATTTAAGGCTGAGCTGGACAGGCATTTGAAACAAATGGAGGGGTGAAATGGGAGTTTTTTTTTTTTTTTTTTTGATATGCTGCATAAGCTTGCTTTCTTGCATCGTATGCCTCTACTAATGCTATGGTATATCTAATGTAATACATGAAACAAGGAATAGCTATCATAAATCAAGAAAAATGGAAAAGTTGTTATAACCATGTTTTTCAAGGTAAGAGGTCAGAACTATTGGGAAACATTGTAGTACTGAAGAATTTATCAAGTATTCAGGTGTTTAATGCAAATAAGTAATAGCAAAACTTAAAAACAGAAGGCTGAAATTTAGTATCCAGTACCCCTGGGCATGGCAAACAAACAGTTGAATGGAGGAGCTGTAATTGCTCCTCCCTTACCCATGATACATGACAAGTTCCAGGGAAAGGCTATGTGACAAACAGGTCATGTGCAGGGCATGAACTAAGAATAATAGTTGCAATTAGGAGGAAAAAACACTTTTAGCAAAGGGCATGTTTTTAATCGACTTTCATTTTACTTGAGTGAAAAAAGGCTAGGTTTTTACGAAACTCAGAGATGGATTCAAGCAAAAGAGTGTGGAGTTTTTTTTTAATAGATTTTCAATTTAGTGAAAAAAAGTTAGGTTTTTATGTGACTTCAGGACAGATTCAAGCAAAAAGAGTGGGTTTTTTAATAGACTTTTTGGTTACTTTTATTTTTTCGTGCTGCTGCAATTCCTTTTTTTTTCCTTGGCTGATTATTGGGAATATGTAGTTTGTTTTATTTGTGTTTTTGATTATTTGCTAATATGCTTGTCAGTTTACCGGGAAGTTCGTTAGTTGTTAGTTTTTGTTTGTCATGGTTCAGTGTGGATGCCACCATGCAGCTGACATTATTTTCTCTGTTGTGTGTTTTCTGTTTAACCCTAAAATTAAGCTACTTTAGTATGGCACATATTTTTCTATTATGTGCTACAGGGCCCTAGAGTTTCAAAATCTGGCATTGCTAAAGCATTATGCACCTTCTATTAATAATACATAATTCCGATTTTCATTTCTTAGAAAACTTTTCATTTTGATTCTTTGTTGTTTTTTGTTTCTGATTGCAGCCATTTTTGTCAGTTGTGGTGTGTCACATGACCTTGTATTTGTCGCAAGGCTCTTCTCTGGACTGGTCATGTGATGAGGAGGGAGAGCATCACGTCATTCATTTCAAACATTCATTGGCCATGCCCAGGGGTACTATGCTCAAGTATTATCAAAAAGAACAGCAGCAACAGATCAAGAGGATGAGTAATGCAAGGTTTTAATTATGTTATTAATATTTATTAAATATTAAGATGTCAACACTTATTTCAGAATATTGTAATTGTATTATTCAGCAATCCAGCTGCAATACAGCTATAAAAAGAAATAACCACTAAAACATGTTATTCATTTGACCAGCTTCATGCTCTCTTAACTTCCTGATCCCTATTTCAGAGAACAGAAGTACCTACTTAACTACACCCTCATATATCCTCCAGTTTGAATAGACAATACTGGCCCAGGGTGCCCAATGGCATATTTTTCTATTATGTGCTATAGGGCCCTAGAGTATCAAAATCTGGCATTGCTGAAGCATTATGCACCTTCTATTAATAATACATAATTCCGATTTCCGTTTCTTAGAAAACTCGGAAGTTTTTTTTAAAATTGTTATACGAAAAATAATAATTTCTTGCTCTACTCCTCGTACCACAAACTAATTTATATTAGTTTGTGAAAAATAATTAACACAGGATTTATCAAATAGCCCTTCAGATTATGAACTTCAACTCTTTCTAGTTATTGCAACACTAAATTCTCTGGAAATTGTTGAAAAATTGAGCACTTACACCTGTGTGAAGTGTAATTTGCATTTAATTTCTTAAATTACAGTTATTCTTAGACATTTTGTCTGAAAATTCCTGTACCACTCCTTCAGTGAAGTGGTACAGGAAGTACCACAAAACACCTGAGAATAATCTGTAATTCTTTAAAAGATCGACATTGAAATTTTCTTCTTACTGCGCTCTTCAGGGGCCATTTTATCAGTTTAGTGTTGAAATTATAAAATACAAATTCAATAAATTTATGTCGAATAAACAATACAAAAAAATCACACCAACTAAAGTGGTGTTTCCCAAAGTGTGGTACTCTTACCACCAGTAAAGATAATTAAATGGGCTGCATAAATTGTAACTAAAAGCCACTATTTCGAGTGTCAGCATTTTTGTTTTATGGTTTTCAGGTTCCCTTTATTTTCCCACAAACTTGTCACCATCTCTTGATAGTGCTTCACACAAATGGTCTACTTGCAACTAATTCTTTTTTTGTATATCGCAAACAAGATAAACGGCTGGATCTCAGGCTGTGTATAGGTTCACTTGAATTGATTCGTCAGTAAAGAATGATAGTGTAATTAGTGTCCCAAGTCTTTCAGGGGAAAGGACTAAACAATGTCTGGGCAGAGAGAGAGAGGAGTCTACTGCAGCCACTATTTAAATAGTCAGCAGTTCCACTTGATGGTTTTCAGGTTCCCTTCAATTTTTTTATTTTTCACAGCAAGATTCTACTTGTGGCTAATTCTTTGTATACTGCAAACAAGATGACTTGATAGCAGCCTATGAAAAACAACTTTATAACCTTTTTATTATATATGTATCTGTACTATATGTAGTTTGTGGTGGGATCTACTGTTGCCAGATTATCTTGATGAATGCCCTTCAAAGAAGAAAGAAATAATAAAGCTATATACACGTATGGAAAGCTGAAATAAAGAAACCACGTAGGAACTGAAACGAGAAAAATTTAGCCGATCACAGGGATATCCAATCTTTGATTCTTTTATCCTTGCCGCCTTTTACAAATTATGTCACTCAAAGTCACGCAGATAGTGCAGTTGGGATAGAACATTCAGTGAATGTTTCAGTTGGCATTTCATAAAGTAAGAAAGCAATTATGAGTGCTAAAAACCAATTCAAATCATTAAAATATACTACACTTTCATTGTCTATTAGAATTGTACATTCGGTTATAAGAATCAATTTTGAATGCCTATGTTATATTTTTCTGAAACACATTTCTGGATAATAGTAATAGAGGCATGTGATGCAAGAAAGCAAGTGTATGAGCTCATGTAGCATCAGTCAAAAAAAAAAAAAATTCACACAACCATTCCAGTTTATTTGGCTTTTTTTTTTAAAAAGTTATTATCAAAAAGTTGTAAACTCAATCTTATTGGACTTGCAAACATGGATAGCTGGAATTGTGTGGGTTTTTATGTTATTGTGGTGAAATGTATTTCCCCTTCCATAAAATCTTCAATCATATAAAAAACATGAATAAATTTTCAGAATCTTCTCTTTATTCCTATATCTACACTTTGTGAACTTTTACTGTCTCACTTGCACATATCGTGTTGCAATTTGCGTGTGCTGTGTTCTTTGTTAATGATTGACACATTTTTTTTTTACTGTTTTAAATTTTACAACACCCCAAAAAAAAGTCAGTGAAGAGAAATATCAGATTACAAACTCTTATGTTTAGTTAGTATGTATATTAATTAAGCTATGTAAGTGAAAATTTATTTTTATTTTGCTATTTTCTTCCTATTTTCTTGTATCATTTTATTTTGTTAATTGGCAAGGTAAGAAAGCATAAATTTGTATTTTATATCTTTATTTTTATAGCCTGTAGATAATATTAATCCTGTTTTCACTTATTGCAATCGTTGTTTAATAGAATCAAAATTCAATTCGCAAACATGATCACAATAACCGGCGCTTACTACATATCGCATAGCCTTCACCTGGTATTTTGAGTGAACTGTATTTTATTATGGAGAGTCCATCGTAAAGTGATTTGATCGTGAACCAATCGTAAAGTGGGCTCCACTGTAGCTCATCAGGGCAAACGTCAACTTCATGTAAGTTAGAGAACACAGAAGCGGAGTTGATTTCGTGTTATGCACAGTGTTCCATAGTTTTTTAGAAGTGAAGTTTAAATATTTTTAATGCTGTTCATTATGTATCACTTAGCACTTTATCAGGTTTCATTTATAATAACAAATAGAATTATCCCTCGATTATGGCCAAAAAAACCAGTACAAAAGACTCTACTTTCATTTTTTTTTCTAAAAATTGAAAATTTAGTTCTGAAGTAGAAGCAGAAAATAAACCTGTGATTACTATCAAGGAAAAAAAAAAAGAAGAAACAGCATCGGCAACAGAAAACCAGGAATAGTAACACAGGCACAAATATATTAAATTATAACAAAAACTGGGAACCAAGTACAACTGGATATATATTGACAAATCTTGCGTTGCAGCATTTTATAAGTTGTGAGGTTTTTCTAAGAGATTAATTGAATGCGCTCCAAAAAACTAGCAGCATATTTATTACGGTGCCTTTCAATAACTTCTGGGAGGCAAGTGGATAAACTGGTAAGCTTGAAAACCATAATAATTCTGAGAAGCATGCGAACAGTTTTTCATGGAGAAAATTTGTTCACAAGGATTGCATAAACCAATTCATTCTGTGCTAATTAATGAAAGCAAAAAACAAATGTGATAACCAAAAATCTGTGTGTTTTAATTGAGGATTTATATATTTTGGCTAAAGAAGAAATAACTGACATAACAAAATATGAACCTTTAATTAAACGAATAATACTTAAATGTGATAAAATGCTAAACGCCTGGTTAGAAGAGCAAACTAACTTGATCTGAATTTCTTTCATGTATTGCCAAAGTACTCGACAAGCAGGATGTAAAAAACATTAAGGGTTTTGGGTTTTGGTTTGGGTTTTATTGGCGCATCAGCAACTAAGGCTATAATGCGCCAAAACCAGGTCATATATTAAAAGTTAAAACATTCAGCAACCCAATTAGTTAGGCCACCATGTCGAGATACAAAAGGTATAAAAGTAAAAAAATGTATAAAGAAAGCAAAGAAGAAATATTAAGGGTAAAAACTTCTCTTTAATAATGGCCGACAAATCAAAAAATATCAATAATATAACCGAAATTACTATCTTAATAGGTTTTGTGGATGACGGAAATAACATCAGGGAAATGTTTGTTTGGTCAAACTTGACAGTACAATTTGAGGTTGCGAAAGAATTAGATAATGTACAAGTTCATGCAATTATTACCCCAATTATTAGAACTGCTGTGTACTTAGAACTGCATTTGCACAACTTGTATGCAATCTTATATATTCAATTTTGGAATCAAATATTGGATATATTGAGCTAAAGACATCATGTATCAAGTTATGCTGTATTCCTGTTTCGGCTGCTAGTGCTGAGCGTTATTTTAGCACAATCAATTGGTTGATGACAAAACTGAGGAACCGAATGGGAGAGGAAACGCTGCAAGATTGAATGAAGATAAGCATTGTTATTATTTTTATTTTTTATTTTTAGGTGCATTAGCAACTAAGGCCATATTGCTCCGGGGATATGCGGTGGTCATTCCCTGACCTTTCCGCATCTGCTCGAACCCCAGTCTAATCAAGAAATACATGTACGTGCTACTGCTCCTGTCCTGGCTACGGAGGCGCCTGATTTGATTGATTTGGTAGTTGTTGGCGCATCGGCTTCTGTGGCCATATTGCACCTCCCAAGGTTTTTGCAGTACTTTGATCCAAGCCCGAGGCGGGAATCGAACCCGCGACCTTTGGGTTGCCGGGCAGGTACTTTACCCACTCGGCTAGCCCGGTCGGCAACGGAGGCGCCTGAAGATAAGCATAGAAGTCCAGAATCAGTTATCGGAAAAATTAATAAATGAAGTGGGCTCCACCATGCAAAGAATAAGATTATTATAATACCTACATGCTGATTATAATTTGCATGATGTTAAGTTTAATGTTAAAATTTGTGATGTTTGTATGTTCAGTAATAAATATTTCCTATTTTTCACATTCTCTTATCACAACATTCATAAATATACAGATCTGCTTGTAATATAAACATATGTTGTAAACGTTAAATAATAATAAAAAAATATGCACATTTACTGCATGTACCCCGAAGTTTACATTCTAAGCTCTGGATTCAACAGTCTGTAATCCTTAAAGAAATTAAAGAAGAATTACACTTCACGCAGATTTAAGTGCCTGTTCACTTTAGTTACTACTATACCTTAATTATTTCATAAACTTGCAAAAAAAATGATAAAAATAATATCGACACAAATACCTGCATAAAAATTCGTGGTTAACACTACTGCCAGAACCGTCAGCCAAAATGAAATAAGCACATAATTACCTAGGGCGCCCTCTAAGCTTAAACAACAGAGAGAAAGATTGTTACTACTCTGTGGCTTAAACAAACTAATTCCTAATTATATGTCGACAAAAATAGGAATTAAAAAAATAATATATATACAGTATATCATTATTATTATTGCTCTTATATTATTTCTCCCTGAATGGGGGATTCCACTCCGTGAAGGGTACTGCTACCAAGTGCACAGGGTTGTTGTTATTTGTTATTTGGTTTTTAGGAGCATTAGCAACTAAGGCCATATTGCTCCGAGAATATGCGGTGGTCACTCCTTGACCTTTCCGCATCCTCCGTATTTGGTGGTGACGGGCTCGAACCCCGGTCTAATCAAGAAGCTTGCGCTACGCACTGCTGCTCCTTCCCACCTGGCTACGGAGGCGCCTAGTGCACAGGGTGGTTGTAATGTCTGGTGTTACTATCGGTCGAGGAATTCTCTGACTATCCTACAGGTGTTCAGGATTGCGACGTTCTGGAGTTCCTTGTAGGTGTTTTTTGGGATACCCGTTGCTAGGCTGCTATGTAGAGTCTTTGGTACCATACCGGTTGTTGACACGAAGATTGGGATGGTTGATACTTCTTGCATATGCCACATCGCCTTGATCTCATGTCTCAGGTTCGTGTACTTCCTAATTTTTTCCTCATGGGGTTTCTGGACATTGCTAGTGTTCAGCACCGCTATGTCAATCAGGTAGGTAGCCTTTTCCAGCTTGTCCACAAAGGTTATGTCCAGTCGGTTGTGCGGGATGGTCTTATCAGTTATTATGGCGCGGTCCCAGTTCAGCAGTACTAGAGACCCGAACCCACACTTCGGGTCTCTAGTACTGCCTGGGGTTCGTACTTGTAGTATGGTACACTTTCTTTAGTCAACTGGTATTTCCTCGCAAGCTTTGATGTATTATTCTGGCAACCTGGTCCTGTCTATGAGTGTACTCAGTCTGAGTAGAGCTTGATGTCGTCCTGCGGTGATGCGTTGGATCATTTCTGAGGTCAGGTGGCATCGTCCGGAATGTCAGATGACATGTGTCATCTGATATTCCGGACTCCTTTCCGATGTATTTTTTATAGTTTCTGGTGTTGATTACCTGGGCTTGGATGGCCAGCATGAATCCTTCAGTCTCGGAGAAGAGCGTCCCGTTTGTGAGCCATGCATTGGAACTAATGCTATCGATGTGATCTTGATGGAGGTCATTGTAGTGTCTGCCATGGAGTGTCTTCTTTGCCCATCTTTCTATCTTCGTTTCTTGTACCGTTTGGGCGGGAGGGGTTTTCTCCCTTGAGTCGGGATACCACTTATCTATTTTCCTTATGTCCTGGTGGAGTGGTGCTGTGTTCTTCTCGAAGTAATCCTTCAGTTAACTATTGCTGTTTCTGTTGTTCTGCCAGGTCTATCAGGCCCCATCCTCCCTCTTCCCGAGGTATTGTTATTCTCTCCACTGATGACTTAGGGTGGTGTTGGCGACTCTTGGTCATAATTGTCCTTGTCTTTCGCATGATATCTTCTAGCTCAGTGTTAATCCAATCTATGACCCCGAATATGTATGTTGTTACTGGAGCTGCATAGGTGTTTATGGCTTTAGCATTAGCATTAGCATTAGCATTAGTAGAGGCATTTGATGCAAGAAAGCAAGCTTATGCAGCATCAGCCAAAAAAAAAAAAAAAAAACCCACTTCCACTTCACCCCTCTGTTCGTTCAAAATACCTGTCCAGCTGAGCCTTAAACTTATTTAGGCTATCAACCTCCACGACAAGGGATGGAAGTCTGTTCCACCAACCAACCACCCGCTGGCTAAAGGCAAATTTCCGCACGTCTATCCTACATCTGTCTTTCCTCAATTTGAATTTATGCCCCCTCAGGTGATTATTCTGAGCTAGAGGAAGAATCCCATCAGCATTGAGCATGCTCAAACCATTCAAGGCTTTATACACCTCTATCAGATCACCTCGCTGGCGCCTAGTCTCCAGACACTAATTTGCAAAACTTAAGCCTTTCTTCGTAAGAGCACCCTTTTGTTCCATTCACTAATCTTGTTGCCCTTCTCTGTACTCGTTCCAGCAGCTCTACATCCTTCTTGAAATGAGGCCTCCAGACCTGTACTCTAGGTGTGGCCTGACCATTGCCTTATACAAAGAAATAATCACCTCCTTATCCCTGCTGGAAAAATTCCTGTATATCATTGACAATACTCCATGAGCTACTCTTGCAGCCCGTCTGCACTGCTCAGAGAACTTCATATCTGCCTGCACAACCACCCCCAAGTCCCTTTCATTCTCTACCACTGTCAGTGTAGTACCACAGAGTTGATACGTTGCTCTGGGGTTGCTGTTTCCCATGTGTAGTACTTTACATTTGTCAATGTTAAACTTCATTTGCCACCTCTCAGCCCATCTGCTCAACCTTTCGAGATCCTGTTGCAGCAGCATAGTGTCAGTAGTGTCCTTGACAACCCTGCCAACCTTTGTATCGTCTGCAAACTTGGACATTAAGTTTGATATACCATCATCAATATCATTTAAAAATACAGAAAACAATAATGGACCCAACACTGAGCCCTGAGGGACTCCACTAATAACATTAGTCCACGATGAGCAGTGTCCATTGATTACCACTCTCTGTCTTCTCCCCCTCAACCCCTTTATCCCTTCTGTCTTCTCCTCCTTAACCCCTTTATCCATAGCAGCAATTTGCCTCCAATGTCACACTGCTCCAATTTGTGTAGCAGTTTTCCATGTGCAACAGTATCAAAAGCCTTTCTAAGATCCAAGTATATAATATCAAAGCTATTCCCTGCATCCAGTTCTTTTGTGACTGCATCATATTATCCAATCAAATTGGTCAGGCAAGACTTCCCCTTAACAAAACCATGCTGTGTCCGACCTATAACTGAAGTCTTGTCTAAATGATCCTGCAATGCTTCTTTAAGCAGTGCCTCCATTAATTTTCCTGGAACAGAGGTTAAGCTCACAGGTCTATAATTACTTGTGTCAGCCTTTGATCCTCCTTTGTGAATTGGGGTCACATTTGCACATTTCCAGTCTATGGGTACCTCCCCTGAGTCCAAGGAAGCTCTCATAATTATGGCTGAGGGTTTGCTTACTTCCTTTGCTGCCTCCTTTAATATAACTTCTAGCTCAGTGTTAATCCAATCTATGACCCCGAATGTGTATGTTGTTACTGGAGCTGCATAGATGTTTATATAGATGTTTATGGCTTTAACTGTGTTCCCTCCGTTCAATTTTGCTTTCAGCAGATTTCTGAGTCTCTGATGATATTTTTCGGTCAGGCATTTCTTGATTTCTTGAAACAGGCCTATGGGGCTGGGAATTTCCATACTATAATAATTAATGATAGACACCAGCCAGGAATTAAACTAAAAATTTACTATGCAATGAAATAATATACAATGAAATATGATGCAAATAAAATAAAACACTGATTAAATTATAGTTAAAATAGTTAAAACAATAAAATTAATTAAAATAAACTAGGTTAAAAGCGATAAAACAATACAATCTGGAGCTTTCGGAGAACTGCCGTCTCCTTCTTCAGCATGCTGAAGAAGGAGACGGCAGTTCTCCGAAAGCTCCAGATTGTATTGTTTTATCGCTTTTAACCTAGTTTATTTTAATTAATTTTATTGTTTTAACTATTTTAACTATAATTTAATCAGTGTTTTATTTTATTTGCATCATATTTCATTGTATATTATTTCATTGCATAGTAAATTTTTAGTTTAATTCCTGGCTGGTGTCTATCATTAATTATTATAGTATTTCTTGATTTCCTTGTGTTCCAACTGCTCAGCCTGTATCATTCCTAGGTATTTGTAGGTCTCTCCTTCTGTCACAGCTTCGATCTCTTCACGAGTCAGAAGCTGGTAGTTTCGCCAACTAATTTTCCATGGTGCAGTGTGTGGGTCTTGCATTTTTCTGGACCAAATTCCACTCTGATGTCCTTGCTGAATTCTTCGGTGATCCGGAGTAGTTGCTGGGTGTTGAATCTCGGTTGTCACGTAGAGCTTGATGTCATCCATGTGCATCAGGTGGGAGGGTGTACAGGTTCTATCTTCCTTCTTTGAGGTTCTATCCATACTTGCTGCCGTTGAGCATGGTGGATAGCGGGTTGAGTGCTAGACAGAACCATAGTGGGCTCAGAGAATCTCTCTGAAAGATTCCTCTTCTAATGGGGATTGGCCTGGTTGTGATGTTCTCGACCTTAATGGTGGTACTCCATTTCGCCATTGTTGCTCCTAGGAAGTTTGTCACTATCGGATTGACCTTGTAGATCTTCAGGGTCTCTATTAGCTAGCTATGAGGTACGGAGTCGAAGGCCTTGCGGTAATCGATGTAGGCCGAGTATAGGTTGCGGTGTTTCTTGAAGGCTTGCTCCATAACTGCGACATCTATGGTTAATTGCTCCTTGCATCCATTGCTCCTCCGCTTGCATCCTTTCTGGTGTTCGGCCATTATGTTCTGACTCTCTGAGTGGTCTGATATCTACTTAGTTATGCAGCTGGTCACGATCTTGTATATCGTTGGGAGGCATGTGATTGGCCTGCATTTTGCCGGGTTTCTTGTCTCTTCATCTTTAGGCTTCAGATATGTGACTCCTTCAGTGATAAACTTCCGGATTGTCTCCGGGTGCCTTATCATTCGAATGAACTGCTCTGCTAGGTGCTTTTGTGTGCAGGTGAGCTTCTTTTACCAGTAGTTGTGGAGGTTATCAATTCCCGGATTCGCCAGTTGTGGATGTTCCTGATCGACTGTTTTACTTCTTCTTCTCGAACCTCCCACTCTCTCATCTCTTGTATGTCCTTCGTTTTCTTCCGTTCTACTTCTATCCAGGGTGCTTTGCTGTTATGTCTTACTTCACTGCTCCAGATATTTCCCCAGAACTCTTTGATCGTCTTCCTCTCGGGTGGTCCGTTTCCTGCTTTCTCATCTTCACCCAGTTTCCTGTAGAAGGCTCTTTGGTCCTCATCGAAGATTCAGTTGTTTATTTTCCTCTGGGAGCTCTCTTTGTATCGGTGTAGTCTCTTGCTGAGTGCGAGGAGGTTCTGTTTCAGTGTGTCCAAGTATTCTCCTATTCTCTGATTTCTGGTCTCATGTTTGCTGTGGACGCTGTCTCTCTTGAGGATGCTCTTCACCTTTCCAATCAATTTCTTACTTGTATTACCCTGTTTATACTGGGTCAACTGAACTATCTTGACTCTTAATTCTTCTAACTTCTGCTGAAGTCTTCTTTCCCAAGCTGGCAGTTCCTTCTGTTTTCGGTTCTTCTGCTGCTGGTCTCTCATTTCTTTTCCATTAATCCTAGTGGCTGCTATGGCAGCACAGTATACGGCCGTGTGGATAGCCTCCAGCGTTGCACCATTATTGTCAAGGTAATGTGGCATTATTTGCCGATTGAGGTGGTCTGTTACTCTCCACAGGATTATGTATATAAAGTGCTTAGCATCATAATACACAGCCATTTCTGAATAAACAGAAAATTTTTAAGGTGGCATCGTTTTAGGTTATATCTCATATTGTGAATGCCTTCACAACGAGTTGCCATGATATTGCACTACTTCGAATAAGTAACGCTTCACCTGAAGAGAAGACTAATGTTACTTATTCTCAGATGGATACCTCCACCCAGACAGCATCACTTGGGTACCTACCCACTCACTGACGAAGGGCCAAATAGCCCTGAAACAGTGCTGTCTGGGTGGAGGTATCCATCTGAGAATAAGTAACATTAGTCTTCTCTTCAGGTGAAGCGTTACTTATTCGAAGTAGTGCAATATCATGGCAACTCGTTGTGAAGGCATTCACAATATGAGATATAACCTAAAACGATGCCACCTTAAAAATTTTCTGTTTATTCAGAAATGGCTGTGTATTATGATGCTAAGCACTTTATATACATAGTCTAAATTTGTTCGCAGCTTGAGGCTCTAGCCCTAAATGCGCCTTAGTCTCCACAGGATTTTATTTGGCCTCTGCTTAGGTATCACGTGAGTTCTTGTGGGGACCATTCCTTCGAATTCTGTTAGGGCCTTCTTCCACTCATCTTCTATTCTGGATAGCATGACTTCGTCTCTTTCCACTTCAGCTACTCTGGGTTGTATTTCTTCTTGTTGTTCCTCCTCCAGTTCCATGGTATGCTGTTCCTCCTCTGATTCCGTATTGATCATATTCTTTGTGCTTTGTAGCAGATTAGCATTAGTAGAGGCATTTGATGCAAGAAAGCAAGCGTATGCAGCATCAGCCAAAAAAAAAAAAAAAAAAACCACTTCCACTTCACCCCTCTGTTCGTTCAAAATACCTGTCCAGCTGAGCCTTAAACTTATTTAGACTATCAAATTCCACGACAAGGGATGGCAGTCTGTTCCACCAACCAACCACCCGCTGGCTAAAGGCAAATTTCCGCACATCTATCCTACATCTGTCTTTCCTCAATTTGAATTTATGCCCTCTCAGGTGATTATTCTGAGCGAGAGGAAGAATACCATCAGCATTGAGCATGCTCAAACCATTCAAGGCTTTATACACCTCTATCAGATCACCTCGCTGGTGCCTAGTCTCCAGACACTGTAATTTGCAAAACGTAAGCCTTTCTTCGTAAGCGCACCCCTTTGTTCCATTCACTAACTTGTTGCCCTTCTCTGTACTCGTTCCAGCAGCTCTACATCCTTCTTGAAATGAGGCCTCCAGACTTGTATACAGATCGCTGACATCCTGCTTGATTTTTTTCCAAGATGGCAGGAGCTATTATGTTCTTCGTGACGATGGTCGTTCTCTGGTCTGCTAATCGCTGTTCCGTGACCGGGTATCGTTTTAACCACTTCGTATGTAATCCCGATCTGTACATTGTCATATCGGTCTCTAGGCTGGTTATTTCATAGTATGCTCGCATGATGTGTGTATTCATTTCAATGCTGCACTTCATGCGTTGGCGTTTTCTTCCTTCCTGAGTGGTCACTAGTGTAGTTGTTCAGGAAACACTTCAAATTGGTGAGGCTACATGGTCTTGCCCATCCAGCCTCACCAACTGTGGCGGGATGGGAAATTATGTAATAATAATAATAATAATAATAATAATTATTATTATTATTATTATGTTAGCCATATGGTGCAAGTAAGCCAGAGGCTTATGCTGCACCAGCCAAAAAAAAAAGAAAAATTCTGAGTTACTCTGAGAGAGAAACATAAGTAATTGCAATAATAATCGTGGCATGTGAGGCAAGAAAGCAAGAATATGAGCTTATGTACCACAACAAAAAAAAAAAATAATAAATAAATAAATGACACAACCATTCCCTCTAAATGTTTGTCCAGTTTCCCCTTAAATTTTTTTAACCTATAAACTTTCACAACGGCAGATGGAAGGTTGTTCCAGCAATTAACCACCCGCTGGCTAAAGGCAAATTTCCGTACATCTATTATATAGCTGTCTTTCCTGAATTTGAATTTATGCCCCCTTAGGTTCATAATCTGAGCAAGTGGAAGAATCCCATTTGAATTCAGTGTGCTCAACCAATTCAAGGCCTTATACACCTAATTCGGATCACCTCGCAGGGCCTAGTGTTCAGCCGCTACATCTGTCTACATCTGTCTTTGGATCAAAGTACTGCAAAAACCTTGGGAGGTGCACTATGGCCACCGAAGCCGATGCGCCAACAACTACGAAAAAAAAAAAAAAACAGTTAACAGTCAAAAAAAATATAGGAGAAAGTCCATTAAAAAATATTGTTTGGTTTTTAAGAGCATTAGCAACTAATGCCATATTGCTCCGGGATATGCGGTGGTCATTCCCTGACTTTTCCGCATCCTCCGTATTTGGAGGTGACGGGCTCGAACCCCAGTCTAATCAAGAAGCCTGTACTACGCACTGCTGCTCCTTCCCACCTGGCTATGTAGGCGCCCCTGATGATTGCTGGTACCCACTGCTATTGTATTGCCTCCAGTGGGTGTGTGATTTGTCCAATCTTAGACAATTCACTTTAATTTTATTTATTTTTTTTATTATTATTTTATTATTATTATTTTTTTTTATTATTTTATTATGATTATTTTTTAAATTTATATTTTATTTATATTTTTTATTATTTTTTAAAATTTATTTTTAATTTATATTATTATTATTATTATTATTATTATTATTATTATTATTATTATTTTATTTTTATTTATTATTATTATTATTATTATTATTTTAATTTATTTTTATTTTAATTATTTTTTATTTATATATATATTTTTTATTATTATTTTTAATTTATTTATTATGTATTTAAAAAAAATTTCTTCTATTTTCTTTAGCCATACCAGCTAAAGAAAATAGAAGTCTGGGCAACTGTGGTTATTTATTTTTTTTATTATTATTTTTTTATTTATCCTATTTTATTTTATTTATCTTTTATTTTATTTTATATTCACAATCACTATTTATTTTTTCTTACGTTTATTTATAATTTTTTATCTTATTTTATTTTACTTTTTTAAAATAGTTTTATTTATTTTATTTTTATTTTTCTACTCTTATCTATAAATTTTTTTATCTCAGTTTATTCTATTTTACATTCTTTATTTTTTTAATTACCTTATTTATTTATTTTTTAAATTAAATTATTAAGTTTTTTTAATTTTGATTTTATTTATTTTATTTTTATTTTTCTACTCTTATCTATGAATTTTTTTATCTCAGTTTATTCTATTTTACATTCTTTATTTTTTAATTAACTTGTTTATTTATTTTTTAAAATTAAATTATTAAGTTTTTTTAATTTTGATTTTATTTATTTATTTTTCTCTTTGCTGGTACCCTTAAGTTTGGGTTGCTTTGTGTACGGGATTTGCTGTCATCCGCTGGTATAGCAATACCTCCGGTGGGTGTGGGACATCGCCCTCTTCAGGGCAGACAAAGATTGTAATGGTCTATCTCCACTTGGCTAGGGACATATCTAGTTGTGGCCCACATCCTCGTAGCGTGGACGGACACCGGGCACGCTTTCCAGGAGATCACCTGACCGGTGGCAAAGAGGCCAGAAAGGGCCCACATTTGGTGAGCATGGGCTTGGCACACCCAGGGTCCCGAGCTGGATATCATTATTCTTCTCTTTCTTGGTGATTTCCTACTACTTCTCTCTCTCTCAAGGATAATTCAGAATTTTTTTTGGCTGGTGCAGCATATGCCTCAGGTTTCCTTGCACCATATGGCCGATGATAATAATAATAATAATAATATACACAAACATAATAACAGAGTAACATGGTTATCATCACAGAGTAACATGGTGGTGATGAACCTGGGTCTACATGTCTAATGGCAGCAGCTGAGCTGTGCTCGTGGAGTGTCATACCTGGAAAGGTCCCATCCTGTCTTCTTTTTCAGAGTGTGATATGTCAGTTCTTCTGGTCACACTTGGGACTGTACGTCATATGTCCAGTCCGATGTATTCCGGTCACTACGAGTCCTAAGCTTTCAGGTCTGGTCGTTAGGCGTGTGGTTATTACTGGACTGGGTCACTAGTAGGGGTCTCTCCTGGGATTTTTTTCCGTTTGGTAAGTCAAAATTAGAGATGCAGTCTCATTTGTCGGAGAGATATGATTTAAAAGATATGAGATATGGCTTTTGAAAAATGTTGCTATACAAAAGAATCATCCAATAAATCCACAAACGACTTGCTAGTGTGCAAGTGACTAACCGACAAGTTCCAGTCAATATCTGGGAAGTTAAATTCCCCTAACATAAGACTTTTTAAGTTACTGGCCCACTCCTTTTTTCTATATAGTTGTTCCTTGCACAAGCAGATTCATTAGGCCTATAACACACCCCTACCCTCGTATTTGCATTCCTCATGCCTAAGTCGCACCACACTGACTCAACATTGGCCTGTACACCAATAACAACTGGATGCACCGCCTTAGATTATGTGTTTCTTAACTAAGAACGTTACCCCTCCTCCTTTTCCCTCTGGTCTATCCTTTATATACGCATTGTATTCCCCAAATTTCAATTCTGCATTCCTTATATGTGTGTGTGTGTGTGTGACACAACGTCTCTGACATCCCAAAAATGTTTGCCTTTGATGTCTTGACCAACATTTCAAATTCATCAAACTTACTTAATGTACTCCTTGCATTGTTGTACATGGAAGTATACATACACACATTCCTACTCTTAATTATCCTAACACAGCCCACTTATTTACTTCTTTCTTGATGCCTGCCGGCAGTTCTTGAAATCCCCAGTACTTTGCTTTCCAGGCTGATGCTCATTCCAATAGAAACAGTATCAGATTCACTTTCCTCTCTGTCCATGGCTACTGTTAATCCCAAGCAATAATTTTTCGACCGCACTGCCTCTGTAGTATTTTTCGACCCCCAAACACTGCCTCGGTAGTATCAGCATATATCCGTGCACCCATTCTATTTAAGGGCAGACTACTCTGAGAAAATTCTACTCCTTGAGTCTTAAACTATTTCTCCAGAGCCGAATTGGGCTTTTTCAAAACGTATCTTTAATGAGTTGGTCTCAGCCGAGTGTAGGATGAAATTTTCTCTCGTAACTCTGGTTTTTCGTCTAGCAAACTGAAAATCGACGACAGAACACGTTCAATGTACAGGCAACATACACAGAGCAATATTGCCTAAGTTGGTGATGCTGCTTATCCCCTACTACAACAAGGACAACAAGTTCCACACCTGGTCCAGCTCTCAGAGCAGTGGAAAATGCTACAGACCAAAAAAAAACAACCTGATTATGATATTAGGATCTCCCCGTAAATGATTACATCTACCCATATATTTTATTTTTCTGTAAATTGCGTGTGTTCTCCGGTCGATTTGCCTGTTTGCTGGACGAGAAAACCCAATTTCTGGGGGGGGGGGGGCTACTCGATCACCTGAGATCGACTAGCTCAGTCACGGAGTAAAAAAAGCCCAATACGGTTCTTCGCGTCATGGACGGGATTCAAACCCGAGCCTTTTCCACCCGGTGTGTGTGTGGAGGATGCTGACGATACCATTGTGCTACACGTTCAGACAATGCTACAGAGCCCCTTTCTCTTTATTGTGAATTCCAGTAGCTAAGACATACAACACAAACCACACTACTTCTATAACTGACATTTCCCGTTGTGTGGAAGTTTGCCTTCAGCCAGCAGATGGTTGATTGTTGGAACGGACTTCTATGTGTTGTTATTGGAAGTGGATGGGTTGAATAAATTCAAGGTTGAATTAGACAGGTTTTTAGTGGGTACTGATTGGTGTACTTTTTTTTTTTTTTTGGCTGATGCTTCATAAGCCTGCTTTCTCACATCATTTGCCATTACTACTACTACGTCAGGTCCAGGTCATTTCAAATGTTTTGGGAAAGCAGTTGAGTCAGAACAATATATGGTATTTCTGCTTTGGTCTCAACTGTATCATCATCAGCCATTTTCAATCCACAGCAGGATTAAGGCCTCTCCAGCAACTTTCCAGTTCCTTCTGTTTTGAGCACTGGCCATCCATTTACTACTCAAAAACTCATGAATTTCATCTATCCATCTCCGCCTTTGTCTTGCAGGTTTTCTTCTAGCTCCTCTTGGGTACCATTCTGTTATCTTCTTAGTCCATCTGTCATGATGTCTTCGAGCTAGGTGTCCTGCCCAAGATCATTTTAGTTCTTTAGTTTTGATTAGAATGTCCTTTACTTGAGTTTGCTGCCTAATCCATGTGTTTCTCTTCTTATCTAACAGTCTGATTCCCAATATAATTCGTTCCATTCTTCGCTGTGTAGTTCTCAGCTTCTCTTCCATTCTTTTGGTGAGTGCCCAAGTTTCACTATCATAAGTCATGGTGGGGAGTATACATTGATTCATTATTTTACGTTTCAGACAAACTGGGATATTGCTCTTCAATATGTGACTATATTTCCTGAATGCTATCCATCCAAAATTTATTCTCCTCTTGACTTCCAGCCATTTATCATTATTAGAGCTAATAACTTGTCCCAGATAAGTATATGACTCCACCTTTTCAATTACTGATCCTTCAATCATTATTTCCCTTTCCGTGGCATACTTGTTCATCATTACTTTCGTTTTAGCCATATTCATCTTTAGTCCAAAATCCTTACTAGCTGTGCATAACTGATTAAGATTTTCCTCTAATTCTTTGGGATCGTGGCTTATGACCACAATGTCATCTGCAAATCGTAAATGGTTTAGGTACTCTCCATTCACATTGACTCCTTTCTGCGACCAGTCTAATCTTCTGAAAGCTTCCTCAATGGCGGCAGTAAACAGCTTCGGAGATATTGTGTCTCCTTGTCGAAATCCTGTCTCAATTTTAAATTTCCTACTGTCTTTATCTAGTCTAATAAAGGAGGTAGCACTCTCATATATTTTCTTCAAAATCATAATATATGGAGTATCTATGCCTTGTCTTTCCAGTGCCCGAAACATTGCCTTATGCTGTATGGAGTCAAATGCCTTTTCATAATCCACAAATGCCAGGCATAATGGTGTTTTATATTCATTTGCTTTCTCCATTAGCTGTGATATTACGTCAAGGTGATCCATAGTTGAGAATCCTGTCCTAAAGCCAGCTTGCTCTTTTGGTTGATTATCATCAAGTATTCTTTCTAATCTGTTAGTAATGACCCTTGTGAACAACTTGTAGATGTGGGATAACAAGCTAATTGGTCTATAATTTCCAATTTCTGATTAATCTCCTTTCTTATGCAGCAAAATTATGATTGCATTATTCCACTGCTTAGGCATCACACCTTTTCTAATGCACTTTTTGAAGAGCCTTGCCAGTTTTTGTGTTATGTCTCTTCCTACCAATTTTAAAAACTCTACAGTAACTTCATCTTCCCCCGGGGCTTTCCGATTCTTCATTTTCTTCAATGCATGTTCTACCTCATCAGGAAGAATATCGGGTATGTTCTATGTGTTGCTACTTTGCAATCCATCTTCCCCACTGCTGGTATCATTCCCTCGCTCCTTGTATAATTCTCTATAGTAGTCTTCTGCTATTTGAATTATGCCTTCTCTGCTGTTTATAAGTACACCATCGCTATTCTTCAGTTTCAGTATCATTTGTCTTTCTGTATTACTGCTCATGGCTGCTGATTTAAATCCTTCGTTTTCCCTTAATGCTTGTTCTACTTTTCTGTGTTAAATCTTCTTATGTCCTCTCTGAGTCTCTTTCTAATGGCTTTGCATAACTCAGTATACTCAATTTTCTCCCTGTCAGTGTTTTTCTTGCTTTTCATTTGTCGTCTTCCGTTCATCATGACAAGTGTTTCTTGACTGATTTTTTCTTCTTTGAATTTCTTTTTACTTATAGGTTTCTTGGGCTTTATCACTTTCAGAAAGTTGTAATATTCCTCGTCGATATCTTGGTCCTGAGCAGTCTGCAGAAGTTCATATTTGTTCTTAAGTTCCAGTACATACTGCTTTTTCTCCTCTGTTATCTCAAAGACCTTTGTACAAAGGGTACTAGGAAAGTTTTGCAACATGACGCAACAATGAATCACAGGAAGCTGCTTGTTGCTGCATGTTGAGACATGTTCATACGTGCATAGTAGCCGCCGCGCCAAGTTGATGGGCTCAGTTATTCATTAGTAGTGAGAGTGTAAAATGCTTGCGATGGCCTCCTGGTCACGAAATGAGATAAGGACAGTTTTGCGGTATAATTTCGTGCGTGGTTTAACCATAGACCAGTGCTTAGAAGAAATGACTCTTGCACTAGATGATGATTGTCCACATCGTACAACGATATTCAGGTGGTATAGAGAATTCCAAAGGGGAAATTTCACTCTGGAGGATTCTGAGAGGCCGGGAAGGCCACGAACGTCAGTTACGGAGGAAAACGTTACTGCTGTGAGGAAAATGCTTGACGAAAACAGGCGAATGACCTACCAACAGATAGAGGATACTTTGGGCCTAAATGCACCAGCAATTTGTTCGATTCTGCAAGATCATTTGCACGTGAAGAAACTTTGTTCTCTCTCTGGGTGCCGCATCAACTGACTGAAGAGCAGATGACACGACGTGTGACTTGGTGCCGGGAGATGTTAAAAAAGTTTGATAAGGGACAATCTCGGTATGTGAACAACATCGTGACAGGTGACGAGACTTGGCTGTACTATTACGATCTGCCGACCAAGGCTCAAAACAAAGTTTGGGTCTTTGATGATGACGACACACCCGTAATTGTCAGAAAATCCCGATCTGTAAAGAAGAAAATGATAGCTGTATTTTTCAAATCGAGTGGAATTGTGGAACATGTCGTTTTGGACACGCAGAAGACAGTCACAGCTAAGTGGTATACTGAACAATGCCTTCCTAAAGTTATTGGATCTATGAAGAACCTGCGGCCAAAGTCAAGAATGGACACCTGGTACCTCCATCACGAAAATGCTCCAGCTCACCGCGCCACAGCCTGCACCGAATATTTGACCACGACAGGACTGAAACTTCTCGAGCACCCTCCCTACAGTCCAGACCTTGCTCCCTGCGACTTTGCACTGTTCCCGCATGTGAAAATGAAGCTAAAAGGGAGGCGGTTTTCCAGTGATGAGGACCTTCTACGGGCTTGGGACAACGAGTGTGCTTTACTCCCTAGTGAAACTTGGCAGAACTGGTTTAAAGATTGGTTTCGGAGGATGGAGAGGTGTATTGAATGTAGAGGAAAGTACTTTGAAAAAATTAAATAAACAAAGCTGTATTGCAAAACTTTCCTAGTATCCTTTGTATTATTTACTTGAGTCAGTTTTTTCCTTTCCTTTCCTACATTTATATCAAGTGTAAAATCTTACCATTCTGTGATCACTTCCAACATTTGCCATATTCAGGACGGTAACATCATTCACAATATATCTTCTGTTAGTGAGGATGAAGTCGATTTCATTAGTTGTTAATCCATTTGGACTCTTCCATGTCCACTTTTTTTCACCCTTTTCTTGAAAAAAGTGTTCATTAATGAAAATCCTTGAGATTCTGCAAATTCCACAAGTCTTTCACCTCTTTTATTTCTTTCATCAATTCCAATATTTCCTATAGTTCCTCTTTCTGCGCTGTTTTGCCTTTTTCCAATGTTAGCATTGAAGTCCCCCATAATAATAGTGTAGTGGGTTTTCTGCTCATCTAGAAGACTCTTAATTTCGGTGTACATTTCTTCAACCTCTTCATCATCGTGGCTCGATGTCGGTGCATAAATCATCATAATCTTTAGCTTGTACCTCTGAGAAATCTTGAGTGTTAGTTTTTACACCCTTGGTGATGTACTTTTGAATTCCAAAATGTTGTTTTTAAAATCTTTATGGACCAGAAACCCAACTCCACCTTCACTCCTTTCACTGTTTCCATTGGTGTACAGCAGATTTTCACTTGATAAACTTATAAGTGATTCATTTCTTCTTCTTGTTTCAGCCAAACCGATGATATTCCAATTCCCCTTTTTCTAATTTCTTTTCCAGCTCTAATATCCTGTCTTCAACGATGAGTGATCGTACGTTATAACAGTCCAAGTTCAGTTTCCGTGCATGGCAGCCTGGTCGTACCCAGAGATTCTTAGCACCCTCTGCTTCCACTCTGATCCTCTCGCTGCCGTATGAAGGATAGTGAAAGCTGCTGGGGACTGAGGGCTATTTGTAATGTTGTGCTCTGATATGCTGGAGGGTTTGGTCTTTTCCTCTTAACGCTGACGAGGCGTCTTGAAGAGAACCACTCTACACGTTCGTTGCCACCTAAGTGACGTAACAGGGCTTACCATCGAGAAGGTGTGCGTGAGTGGGTTTTCGGGAGCCAGGCCAACCGGACTTCTCCTAAATCTTCTGTAATAGAGAGATATTGGATCCATCAGTGTTTTAGGCTGAGTGTCTGATTAACACACAGAATACCTGTTGCCCTCTAAGCCCCTGTCGACTGTAACAGGATTCCAATGTTTTTCAAGTGTAGAAGGTGTCTTTTATTTATTTATTTATTTTTTTCATAAGTAGATATTTCCCTTTTAGTGTCCCAATAAATGATGGGCGATAGAGTATGTAGCTATCCCAACGAATTAACATCAAAAATTAATTGGCCGTAACATTATTCTTCAGGGGCTCGCATCCGGTGAGTATGGGCTTGGCATACCCAGGGTACTGAGTTGGATATCATCATTCTTCTTTTTCTTGGTTATTCCTTTTTCTCTCTCTCTCTCTGGGGAACTCAGGAATTTTTTTTTTTTTTTTTTTTTTTGGCCGGTGGACCATTATCATGGTGCACCGGCAAAAAAAAAAAAATATTAATGATAATTAATAATTTTAACGATAATTAAAATTATTATCATTAATAATAATAAAAAATATGAAAAAATATATATTTTTTTCCTGCGGCTATAATTAATTTTAATGTAATTGGGGTCGCGACGCTCTGTATGCCAATGTGCTCTTTAATAATTTACTGTTTTTGAAAATGGCATCTTCTCTGTCTTTATGTCGTGCTGTCGTTCGCACTTGTTTTGATTTATATGGGAATTCAAGATATGCTCGATTCCTGTATTATAATTCAGCTTATAATAGGTAAGCTCATGTTTTAGTATATTTTTCCAATTTTATATATATATATTTTTTTTTGAAAAAATGATATAATTTTTGTTAGTATTCTTCAAATACCTGATGCAAGAGGCCGGATTTATTACATATTGTGCAAGAAACCTTTACAAATAAAAATTAATTTAATCATTACAAATAAATCATTACATTTAATTAATCTTTATTTGTAAATTTACTGTATAATACATTTGTAGGAAACCACAAATTCCAGTTCTTGGCAATTAATGTCAGGTGATTAATATAATTAATATAATATAATTGTGATTAATATAATTAACTTATATAAATAAGGAAAGATAAAACGGAGGAATAAGTAAATAAGAAAGGTGAGAGAGAGGAAAAGGGAGAGAAAAAAAGAAAAACGTGAAAAATATGGAAAAAATGTTCAAGAACTAGGTCTACTGATAATCAAAAAAACCCACCAACCATGATGAACATTAGTTTTTAGCGACAAAATTAGTGATTTAGTGGTAAAAGTTGGGGAGGAAAAGGGAAATAAAGACAATAAATAGAAAATGAAGTAGGTCAAAAGAAAAAAAAAAAAAAAAATATATATATATATATAAATAGAATAAATATATAATACACTAGAAAAGAATATTGGGCTATACAAGTCCCGAGTTGCCACATTGCGGTCATGGCTGAGTTTGGGACGGATTCAAGCAAAAAGAAGTGTTGGTTTTTTGTTAATAGACTTTCGTTTTTGGCTAGTGAGAAATGGAGATCCACGTATCCACGTTCTGGAGTATTGTTGCATAACTTGCAACCTTGGTGTCTTCTTCAAGGTGTCCACCATCAGGATTATAGAAAATGACAGCAATATCATGCATCTGTTTTGGACTCAAAATACATGCCAAAAAGTTAGGTCAAAATAAGAGTAAAAAAATAATTAAAATTAGAAGTAACTTTTGATTAAATTTCACAAAATAAGTAATAATGAAGTTAAAGCCAAAACAAACAAATAAAGGTGGGGCGAAATATTTTGTAGTAAGCATGGTAGTTTGCAGTTGAACGACCCTACAGAGAACACAAGTACAACTACAGAAAAAGCATATACAACAGATAAAGAACTTGGTGCCAAACATTTGGTGATGAAGAACACACCAAAGGTTATACAACAATATTCTTTTCTAGTGTATCATATTTCTAGTTCTGCCATGGCTGAGTGGTCAGGCATTGAGGTTGCATAAGTATGTGACTTGAGTGACTGGGGTTCAAGCCCATGCCTACTAAATACGGTGACGTTTCTTGTGTGAACTCCTCTGATCATGTGGTCGTCCAGGCATATAAACATTAAAATTGTTTATTATAGAACTAGTAGTGATACTTTACAGTATTTTGTTCGTAGTGAACTACAAGGAGTATAATGAATAGTATCGATTTAATTGTATCTCATATTGTGACTACTTCACGAGTTGCCATGATATTGCACTACCTCAAATAAGTAACACTTCACTAATAGAGAAGTCTATTGTTACTTATTCTCAGCGAATGCCACCACCCAGACAGCACCATTTCAAGGCTTATTGGCCTTGAAACGGTGGCCTCGATTTGGGCTTATTGCCTACCATCAGTTGGTAGGTAGGTACCCTGGTCTTGTAATCATGCAAATGTAGTTATGAAGTGTAACTGGGTTGGCATAAATGCAGTTATGAAGTTAATACTTTATAACTGCATTTGGGTTAGCATGATTGCAACACCAAGGAACCTACTCACTCACCCACCGATGATAGGCCAATAAAGCCCTGAAACGGTGCTGTCTGGGTGGTGCTATCGCTGAGAATAACTAACAATAGTCTCTTCTATTAGTGAAGCATTACTTATTTAAGGCAGTGCAATATCATGTTAACCCATGAAGGTAGTCACACAATTAAATCGATGCCATCCATAATACTGCTTTGTAGTTTACTACGAATGAAATATTGTGAACTATCACTGCCAGTTCTGTAGTGAATTGCCAACCAAAGTCTTATGTGATTATTTATATATCTATTGTATTTATATAAATTTTTTAATTATTTTTTTATTTTGAGTTATTTCATATCCTTACTCTGTTCATTTTCTATTTGCTCATGCTTTTGTTTCCCTTTTTCTCTATTACTTTTATCATTAAACATATATATATATGTGTGTGTGTGTGTGTGTAAATGTAGGAGATTGTTTTCAATGTGGCTAGTAGATAGTATAATCAACCATAAGTCGAGATCATGGAATTGCAGTCATAAAATAATTCAATTTGAACTTGCAAAAATAAAGGTTAAAAACATAATATCAAAAATAATATATTAAAAGTACTTAATGTCGCAATTTCGATGATTTTAACGTCTTTCTCGAGGGCTAGCCGTCAAACCCAAGGAAAAAGCAGCAGGAAGTAAGACCTCTGTTTCTAACGTGAAATATATGTAGCATGTGGTAGGTATAACGAAATCAAGATTTTGTATCAGCACAGAAGCCGCGTTCGTCATAGCGTGTAGAGTATTGCTAACATAATGCCAACATATATTTCATGGCTGACCTGACAGAGGGATGATAAGCAGGAAAAAATTTACTGAAAGCCAATGGGGATAAAAAAAAAATTTACTAAGAGCTACTTCTGAAGCCCGTCTTAAATACTTTACCCAATAGCAGAATTATTTACAATAAACAGCCTGTAATAGATGCACTAAAATCTAATAACATTACTAGTATATCAATATGATTTTATCAGCCTTTTCACCAGCATAGACCTATGAAACTTGAAGACAGTCCTCAACAAACTGTACAACAGCTACAGACACATTACAAACTGCAAACCAGCATATTGGAACAGCCTGACCAACCTCTGCATCTCAAACAACTACATAACTGATGGAAAAACATCCTGGAAAAGGCCTCTGAGGTTGGGTAAATTCATGTCTTGGCGATAAATAAGCTCATACACCAACCGTTAATTGAAATAGCTCTTTACTGTGACTAGAATTTACAAATTAAAATAATATATTTACAATAAAATTTAATGTATAAAATAAAACTGCTATGATACACTATATAAGAATTAAAACTGTAATAAAATCATTGTAATAAAATTACCTAAAAATAAACTGGATTAAAAGCGATAAAACCTGTAGCTTTCGGAAGCATCAGCTTCCTTCCTCAACAGTAATAAATCTTCTGGCAACACTTCCTTATATATAACAGGCTCACGGTATTTTAGCACGTGGTTCCATCGGCGCATGGTCAGAACTGGAAGGTCTCTCTCATATTGTGGATTTATACTTCACAACTGGGTTTTCATCATTGCAACACCAGGGTACCTGCCCACCCACTGATGAGGAGCCAATAAGCTCCAAAACAGTGCCATATGGGTGATGGTATCTGCCGAGAATAAGTAACAATAGTCTTCTCCTATGGAGAAGTGTTACTTATTCGAGGTAGTGCAATATCATAGCAACTCGTCGTGAAGGTATTCACAATATGAGCTATACTTAATGATGCCAATTTGTAATTGGCTATATACAGAAACAATGCAAATGTACTAACTTGTACATTGGGCACTCCAAATTTTAAAGTATAAGAAAATAATTAACTATCTCCTAGATGGTGATTATATTAATAAAGTGACATCCTCTACATCCATACTGTGTATATAATGTATAGGCAATACCCAATGTCTCACAGTCTGGAAAACCTGTGCCCACTGATTGGTTACAAAGGAGTATTTTTCATTACTTTTAATTATTTTGTTAATTTTTATTAATATATTACATTACTATGTATAAAGGTTATAATGCTTAATAATAATGGTCTTCCTTCACCATTAACATTATTGGCTTAAACTTAAACACAAGGCATTCCCAGATTTACGTTCAGGGTTCTACTAGAGGAATGGGTTAGCAACCCTGAACCACCCGAGCACAGCTATTTCCACTCATCCTTACACCACTTTTTGCTGTTCTGAATCCCTACCTTTTATTTCTTGTGTGTGATTACGTTTCAAAAGCAATATCAAGATGCTATTTTCCTGCTGTATTTGCTGTTTTTGCCTTATACAAGATTCATCGTCTTTTTACTCTATTTTGCCAGTTATTGCTTCTCCCCCATCCTGGCACGTCTTACTTCATCATGTTTAATTCCTCCACCAACCCTGTACATCATACTGCATTCTAATGCCTGAGGTTGCTTTTACATATTATATAGTCATTGACATGAGCATGTAATGCCCTTTTTCTCCACTGCTGCACGCTAGCCTACAACGTATGGCTGTCTCCACGACTCCGGCATGGGTATACAGTAAGTACCGTTCCTGACCCTCTGTTCCAACTCTTTATTTCAGCCTTTAAGGTTATCATTTGCCATCAGCTTTTTGTAAATTTTTTACTACTTATAATTTTTACTACTTATCTCTTCGCCTCTGTCGGGTCAATCCTGAAATATACGTTAGCATTATGTACTCTACACACTACGATTAACCTGGCTTCCGTGCTTATACAAAAACTTGGTTTCTTTATACCACGTGCTATGTATATTTCATGTTCGAAAAAGAGGCCTTACTTCTTGCTGCTTTTTCCTTGGTTTTGACGGCTGGCTCTCGAGAAAGATGTTAAAATCATTGAAATTGCAACATGAAGTACTTTTAATATATTATTTTTGATATTATGTTTTTTTTCATTATTTTTGTGGTTTGAATTGAGTTATTTTATGACTGTATTCCACGATTTCAACCTATGGTTGATTATACTACCTACTAACCACTAGCCACATTGAAAACATAATCTCCTACATTTATACACTGGTGTTTAAAGAAAGTGCATCACCTAGGAATTTCACATTTCGAACCCTCTTTCGCGATGGTATGTTACATTAACGACTAGCATCACAAATAGACATATAAACAAAAGATATTAATTATTAATAGTTAAGGCAAAAGCTAAGTAATATTTGACGGTAATATTTGAAAGGGTGCAAGAATATTTGCTGATGCTATCGAGGCAGTGTTAGGTGGATTAGAAAACTGCTAGCCTGGGGGGGGGATAGGAGGACTAATAGATTAACAGTGGCCACTGGCAGAGGTGAAAGTGATTCTTGCACTGCTTCTATTGGAATGAGGAGCAGCCGGGAAAACAAGATGCAGGGTATTTCAGTGACTGCTGGGAGTCATTGCGGTACAAGTAAACACATGGGTTGTGTTAGGGTAGCTAAGAAGAGGAACAGGTGCATGTATACTTGCATGTACACCAATGCTAGGAGTTTGGTAAATAAATTTGATGAATTTGAGGTATTGCTCAAAACATCAAAGGCAGATATTGTTGGGATATCAGAGATGTGGAGTCACACAGATATAAGGAATGCAGAACTGGAATTTGGGGAGCACAATGTGTACAGAAAGGATAGATAGGATAGGAAGGAGGAGGGGTTATGCTATTAGTTAAGAAACACACAAAAACCAAGGAAGTGAAGCCAGTCGATATTGCTGTACAGTGCAGTGTCGAGTCAGTTTGGTGTGACATAAGCATTGAGAGTAGGAGTGTGCTATAGGCCTAATGACTCTGATGAGTATAATAAGAAACTGTACAGGGAAATAGTGGGCCAGTAAATCAGAGTGTCTTATAATGGGGGATTTTAATTTCCCAGATATTGACTAGAATTTGTGGGTTGGTCACTCGCACACTAGCAAGGCTTTTTGTGGATTTATTGGATGATTGTTTTCTACATCGCATGTTCAGGAGGCAACTAGAGGGAGTAATACTCTTGATCTGATTATCAGTAGTGATTCTTCATGCATTAAGAATCTGCAGATAAAGGAACCACTAGGTGGCAGCGATCACAGTTGTTGTTGGGATATCAGAGATGTGGAAGTTGTGTTGAAGTGGGATTTACTCAAAGCGGTAACTACCATCAGGGGTAAAGGGAACGGTTTTTGCTTTCGTAAAGACGACTACAATGGTCTGAGACAGTATTTAAATTCTATACAGTGGGACCAACTGATGATGTTACCAATAGCAAATTCAAAATGGGAAGAATTCAAAGAACTTACCTTGGAAGCTACTAGGCTTTACATACCAACTAAGAAATATTGTTCAAGGTGTAGGCTTAAATGGATGTCAGATGAACTAATTGAGACATATGGCAGAGAAGAAAAATGCATGGGATACATATAAATTAATGGGTGACATGGAAGCCTATGATAGATATAAGCTGGTCTGTAACCAAGTCACAAAGGAGATTAGGCAGGCAAAGGCAGATTATGAGAAATCCTTGGCAAAGAAAAACAGAAAAGAGTTCTTTACCTATGTAAACTCTAGAAGGAAAGGGATGAATCAGATTGGTCCACTGGATATTGATGGTTCAACAGTTGATGATCCTGCTCAGGTGGCTAACAAACTAAACGAGTATTTTGCATCTACATTCACACATGAGGAGTTATTCAGGAAGGGGAATGCCAGACGGGAAGTAAACTCGGGCAGTGAGCTATTTGATTTTGTAATAACTGAGAGGAAAGTGTAGGAGAAATTGTTGAGGATAAACATAAAGAAAGGCACCCGGGGTGGATGGGATCTATCCAGTTATATTAAAGGAGGCAGCAAAGGAAGTAAACAAACCCTTAGCCATAATTATGAGAGGTTTTTGGACTCAGGGGAGGTACCCATAAACTGGAGATGTACAAATGTGACCCCAATTCACAAAGGAGCATCAAAGGCTGACACAAGTAATTATAGACTTGTGAGTTTAACTTCTGTTCCAGGAAAATTAATGGAGGCACTGGTTAAAGAATCACTGCAGGATCATCTAGACAAGACTTCACTTATAGCTCGGACGCAGCATGGTTTTGTTAAGGGAAAGTCTTGCCTGACCAATTTTATTAGATACTATGATGCAGTCACAAAAGAACTGAATGCAGGGAATAATTTTGATATTATATATTTGGATCTTAGAAAGGCTTTGATACTGTTGCACATGGAGACTGCTGCACAAATTGGAGCAGTGTGGCATTGGAGGCAAATTGCTGCTACGGATAAAGGGATGGTTGAGGGGGGAGAAGACAGAGTGGTAATCAGTGGACACTGCTCATCATGGACTAATGTTATTAGTGGAGTCCTCAGGGTTCAGTGTTGGGTCCATTGTTGTTTTTTGTATTTATAAATGATATTGATGGTATATCAAGCTTAATATCTAAGTTTGCAGACAATACAAAGGTTGGCAGGGTTGTTAAGGACACTACTGATGCAGTGCTGCTGCAATAGGATATGGAAAGGTTGAGCAGATGGGCTGAGAGGTGGCAAATGAAGTTTAACATTGACAAATGTAAAGTACTACATATGGGAAACAGTAACCCCAGAGCAGCGTATCAAGGACCTGGGGGTAATTGTGCAGGCAGATATGAAGTTTTCTGAGCATAAGGCAATGGTCAGGCCACACCTTTTGTACTGTATACAGGTCTGGATTCCTCATTTCAAGAAGGATGGAGAGCTGCTAGAATGAGTACAGAGAAGGGCAACAAGATTAGTGAATGGAACAAAGAGTTGCTCTTATGAAGAAAGGCGTAAGTTTTGAAAATTACAGTGTCTGGAGACTAGGCACCGGCGAGGTGATCTGATTGAGGTGTATTGAATGGTTTGAGCATGCTCAATGCCGATGGGATTCTTCCTCTTGCTCAGAATAATCACCTGAGAGGGCATAAATTCAAATTGAGGAAAGACAGATGTAGGATAAATGTGTGGAAATTTGCCTTTAGCCAGCAGGTAGTTGGTTGGCGGAACAGACTTCCATCCCTTGTTGTGGAAGTTGCGAGCCTAAATGAATGTAAGGCTCAGCTGGACAGGTATTTCGAACGAATGGAGGGGTGAAATGGGAGTGGTTTTTTTTTTGGCTGATGCTGCATATGCTTGCTTTCTTGCATCATATGCCTCTACTAATGCTAATGCTTAAAAGGTGCTCTCCAAATATTCCAAAATTAGCATTTGCAACCTTTATGCAACAGCTTTGGTAAACATGACAATTATTGCTGAAATGTTATCAGAAGCCCTCAGTTAGCATTAGTAGAGGCATATGATGCAAGAAAGCAAGCTTATTCAGCATCAGCCAAAAAAAAAAAAAAACACACACCACTCCCATTTCACCCCTCCGTTTGTTCGAAATACCTGTCCAGTTGAGCTTTAAATTTGTTTAGGCTATCAACTTCAACAACAAGTGATGGAAGTCGGTTCCACCAACCAACCACCCGCTGGCCAAAGGCAAATTTCTGCACATCTATCCGACATCCGTCCTTCCTCAATTTGAATTTATGCCCTCTGAGGTGATTATTCTGAGCAAGATGAAGAATCCCATTGGCATTGAGCATGCTCAAACCATTCAAAGCCTTATACACCTCTATCAGATCACCTCGCCGGTGCCTAGTCTCCAGACTCTGTAATTTGCAAAACTTAAGCCTTTCTTCGTAAGAGCAACCCTTTGTTCCATTCACTAATCTTGTTGCCCTTCTCTGTACCCGTTCCAGCAGCTCTACATCCTTCTTGAAATGAGCCCTCCAGACCTGTATACAGTACTCAAGATGTGGCCTAACCATTGCCTTATACAAGGGAATAATCACCTCTTTATCCCTGCTAGAAAGCAGTTTGCTTCTGTTTATCATTTTAAATGGAAAACAAAATGAAAAGTTCACCAGGTGCAAACTAATATTTAGTCGAACTGCTTATGGACGGTGTGCTGCTGTCATCAGCAGCACACTGTTTGGTGTAAGGAGCATGTCCATTTGACATGCTCCTTACACCAAATTTTTTGTGTGAGGAGGGCTTCTTAGGATGACGGGCTACAAGTCCATTTGTGAAGAGTCTTCTGACTGTTACTGCACTTGCTACCACTCCTGTATGTTCTTCCCATTCTCTTTTCAGTTCAGACGAAGAAGCTTTACGTTTTTAAGGCATAAGCGCTTCAAAACACGTTCCTGTTTTGGTGTAGAGACTCGTTTGTGTCTGGTTCCTTTTTTCCTATCAGCAGATTTCTTTTAGCTTTCCAAGCTCTAGTATTCTTGAGTTTGGAAAGAAATCTACTCACTGTTGACTGATTACTCACTGTTGACTGATTACAAGACACTCTATAAGGAATGTGATGAGAAGAACATCCTGCCTCACGTAAAGCAACAATAGCACTCTTTCTGCATGGTGTCAACTGCACATATCTCACCATCCCGACACAAGCAAGGAATGACTGCAACTCTTGCAGAGCATGCTTATATAGCTAAAAGTAACAGCTGATGCAATATTACGTCATCACCAGTGCATGTCAATCTTATCCGTAAGAAATATTGCCATATATGTATGCACTGCCCAGAAAATTTCATATCTGACTGCACAATTACCTCCAGGTCTTTTTCATTCTTCATTTCCCTGCGTGTAGTACCGCACAGTTGTACTACACGCAGGGAAATGACAGTTGCAAAGTACTGCCACCCATGTGCAGTACTTTGCAGTTGTCAGCGTTAAACTTCAGTTTGCCACTTCTTAGCCCATCTGCCTAACTTTTCTAGATCCTGTTGCAGTAGCACACTGTCTTTACTGTCATTAACAACCCTGCCAACCTTTTTATCATCTGCAAACTTGGAGATTAAGCCTGATATACCTTCATTGATATCATCAATAAATAAACAAAACAGCAATGGGCCCCACACCAAATCCTATGGGAATCCACTAATAACATTAGTCCACGAAGAGCAATGTCCATTGATTACCATCCTTTATCGTCTGCCACTGAACTAATCTGTTTATTCGTATTAGCAATGGCCACATGGTGCAAGGAAGCCTGTGGCTTATGCTGCACCAGCCAAAATAATAATAAAAAATAAAAAATAAATAAAAAATAAATAAAATAAAATAATAAGAATAAAATAATAATAATAAGAAAAAAAGAATAAAATAATAATAAATAAGAGAAAAGGAAATGGACAACCTATGCATTTCCCTCCTCCCTTAGTAGTAGTAATGCTACTACTACTAAGAGAGGAGGGAAATGCATAGGTTGTCCATTTCCTTTTCTCTTATTTATTATATTATTTTATTTACGTTATTATCCAGCTGACCTTTAAATTTCCCCAGACTGTCAGCCTCTACCACCCATGTAGGTAGGTGCCTCTGTAGCCAGGTGGGCAGGAGCAGCAGTGCGTAGCACATGCTTCTTGATTAGACCGGGGTTTCAGCCCGTGCCTACCAAATACAGAGGATGCGGAAAGGTCAGGGAATGACCACCGTATATCCCCGGAGCAATATGGCCTTAGTTGCTAATGCTCCTAAAATCCAAATAACAAACAAACAATCCATGTAGGTAACTTATTCCAGTAATTTATAACTCGCTGGCTAAAATAAAACTTCCTGTAATCCAGTCTAAACAACTTGAAATTATGGCCCCTAGTTCTAGAATCATTTATAACTGTGAAAATTTCATCCTTATTCATTTTGCTTATGCCTCTCAGAACCTTAAACACCACCTCAATGAAGTCTCCCCTAAGGTGCCTAGTTTCCAAGCTCTGCAACCAACATATTCAAAGTCTTTCCTCGTATGGATGCCCTTTTGCCGATCTCACCAGGCGAGTTATCCGTCTTTGGACCCTTTCAAGAAGAACAATGTCTTTCTTTAGATGCAGTCTCCATACATGAACACAGTATTCCAAGTGTGGGCTAACAATTGTCTTATATAATGGGATTATGACGTCCTTATCTCTAATAGCGATCGTTCGATAAATCATCGATAGGACACCACGGGCCCTCCTTGCAACCAGTCTACAATGCTCGGAGAACTTCATATCTGACCGTATTGTAATACCCAAGTCCTTTTCCTTCACTACTGGCTTTAGTTCAATCCTGCCAAGTGTATAAGTTATTTTGGGGTTACTGTTCTCCAGGTGCAATACCTTACACTTTGCTGGATTAAAGCATAGTTGCAATTTTTCTGAGCATCTGTGATGTCTATCTAGGTCATTCTGAAGAAGCTCTGTTTGGGCCAATCATTAACTACTCTACCAATTTTTACATCATCTGCAAATTTAGCCATCACACCCTCTATCCCTTCATCAATGTCATTTATGAAAATCAAAAACAACAGTGGTCCTACTACTGATCCTTGGGGAATCTTACTTCTTAAATCAACCCAATCTGAGGAATAACCATTTATCACAACCCTCTGCTTCCTGCCCTGAAGCCATCCAGCTATTCATCTAAAGATTTTCCCTGTGATTCCAACCTGTTTCAGCTTATAAAGTAACCGCTCATGTGGAACTGAGTCAAATGCTTTGCTGAAATCCAAATAAACAATGTCAAAATTATTCCCAAAGTCCAGCTCTTGAGTGACCCTGTCTAAATAGCTAATCAGATTAAACATGCTTTTCCCTTTACAAAACCATGCTGAGTATCCTTCAGAATTCCATTTCTATCTAAATGATCCTGAATTCCAACTTTGATCATAGTCTCCATGATTTTCCATGCTACTGAAGTCAAATCTAACCAGCCGGGAATTTCCCACTTCACTCTTAGAATCACCCTTATGTATTGGCGATATATTGGCACTTTTCCAATCCAACGGAATCACTCCCGAGTCCAGTGATGCTCGCATAATTAGCCTTAACGGTTCAATGCACTCACTTGCCTCCTCCCTAAAAATTATAGGGTATATGCTATCAACCCCAGGAGCCTCACTGTCTTGTAGGCTCGAAAGTTTTTTTATTAAATAAACATGTGAAATTTAAACATCATTAATTACGTTTTCTTCAACTTCCCTCCCATAATTTCTCATTGACGTAAAGGGTTTTTCTTCTGTAAATATTGATGCAAAGTAACTGTTGAGTTCATCTGCAACTTCAGCTGGGATATCTAATACCTCTCTCTCTCTTCATCGTCCACCGTAGAACTCCATGATCACTTCCTGCTACTGGTTCCTGTACTGTCAGCTCTACCATGTCATCTGGTTCATGGGTAATAGCCCAAGCTGATAGAAATTTCCCCCCCAAAGACTTGCAGATCCTTTAAGTCTTGAGTTAATCAAGTAATCTGACTTTCAGCATATAATGTCATTACTATTCCACGTCCATTACATGACGGTCCAATCTGGTTTGTTCTTCTCTTCTTTGCTTTTGTATGTGAAGAATTCCTTCCCCCCCCTTGCTCTCTTTGCCAGTGGTTTCTCATAATCTGCCTTTGCCAGCTAAACCTTTTCTGTGGCATACTTCTGTACTTTTTATTACTCTGTAACTTTTCTATGCCGTCTTTTTCTCTCAAGTAATCTGGCAACTTCTTTATTCATCCAACTTGGAATCCTTCTCGTGGAGTATTTTTTTTAATGGTATATATGCATTCAAGACTTCAGTGATTAATGTTTTAAAGGTATACGATAGTTCGATGGTATCACTCTCTCTGAGATATCTACCCAGTTAATAGAGGCCACCTTAAGCTGTCGTAATTTCCTTTCCTGAAGTTATAACCCATTCTTTTGCCTTTAACTACTGCTATCTCTCTCTCTCTCTCTCTCTCTCTCTCTCTCTCTCTCTCTCTCTCTCTCTCTCTCTCTCTCCCTCCATCGTAGAACTCCATGATCACTTTCTGCTACTGATTCCTTCCTGTACTGTCAGCCCTATTATGTCATCTGGTTCATGGGTGATAGGCCAAGCTGATAGAAATTTCCCCCCAAAAGCCTTGCAGATCCTTCAAGTCTTGAGTTAATCCACAAGGCTTTCAGTATATAATCCCTCCTATCATGCCATGGGCAGAACTGTAGACGTAGACATCGTGACCCACTCGTGGCATTTCTTTAGCATGGTCCTATATTTGTCTACCAAATTGTCAGATCGTGTATGTTTAATGTCATTAGTCCCCACATGAATAATAATATTTTATTTACCCCTCTTAAAATCTGACAATCTGTTGGTGACATCATTAATAGTTGCTCCTGGCAGACATACTCTGGTTCTAGTCCACCTAACCTTATTACAAAAAATATTTCCCATTTCCCTGACAATGGAGTCCCCTAATAAAACAAAGTCCTTTTGAACCAGATTAGTTTGCACCTGGTTATTCTGTTCTGGAACCCGAATCGGGAGTGCATCACTTGGTATGTTGCTAGAGTCATGAGTCCCTGACGAGCTCCCAGTTACATTATTCTTGAGGGTAAGAACCCGTTTTTTTCAGTCACTCAAATTGTTCTAGCAATGCTCCAAATTGTAACTTAGTTCGGTGCACTCCTTACAGCGGTGACAAAGAAAAGAATCTCCAAATGAGCTAAGATTATCTACTAGGTCGACCTTGAAATACATGTCACAGGTTCTGCAGGGGATAAAATCATGATTCACCATCGGCTATTTTCATGAGTCGTGGTACCCTCTGACGAAGTGTTCAAGGTGGATCTTGTAATAACCATTTTAAAATTTACTAATTATTAATAAAAGAAACTTTGAAATAATTATATTTATAATATTAAAAAAATCAAACTATTACAGGAAAAGAAAAAAACTTGTTAAAATAAACTTTACGGTATACTAAATAACCTCTGAAATCCTGCTGTAATCCCCTTTTATCTATACTTCTATACTGTATCTATGAAGAGCTCTAATATGCAAGTCTGCTCGCTGTGAATGCCAACAGTAGAATGACTTAATGAAATCCAAGTATATGATATCAAAATTATTTTTTGCATCCAGTTCCTTTGTAATTACATCATAGTATCCAAACAAATGGTCAGACAAGACCTCCCCTTAACAAATCCATACTATGTCTGAAATATTACTGAAGTCTTGTCTAGATGATCTTGCAATGCTTCTTTAACCAGTGACTCCCTTATTTTCCCCAGAATAGAAGTTAAACTAACAGGTCTATATTTATTTGTCACCCTTTGCACCCCATTGTGAATTGGGGGATACACTTGCACAACTCCAGTCCATGGGGACCTTCCATGAATCTAAAGACACTCATAATTATGGCTAAGGGTTTGCTTACTTCCCTCGCTGCCTCCTTCAATATAACAGGATAGATTCCATCCACCCCAGGTGCCTTTTTTATGTTTAACTTCAACAATTTCTTCTCCAATTTGCTCTCCGTTATTACAAAATTATTTAGCTCCTTGTTAGTTTAGTAATCTTCTGTCCTACCCTTCCTTACAGAATTCCTCATGTGTGAATGTAGATACAAAATACTTATTCAGTTTGTCAGCTTTCTGAGCAGGATCATCAACAGTCGAACCATCGATATGAAGTGGACCAATCTGATTCATCCCTTTGCGTCTAGAATTTACATAAGTAAAGAAGTCTTTGTTGTTTTTCTTTGCACCCTTTGTCAAGGATTTCTTGTAATCAGCTTTCACTTGCCTAAACATATTTAATGAAATTCTAAAAACTGGCTCCATGCCTTTAATCTGGAAATCCTACTATGTCAAACCAATTCCAAATCCTCAAAATGTCTGAAGGATTATAGACCAATCTTGATTGGGTGCTCGTTTCTGAAAGTTTTCAGAAAAGGTATTCATACAAGACAAGTGATCCCTGTTGCAGCCATAGAGAAGTGAGAGAATCTTTATTGCAACATAACCTACATAACCTATAAGAGAAAAAGCAGTATGTACTGGAACTTAAGAACAAGTTTGAGCTTCTGCAGACTGCTCAGGACCAAGATATCGACGAGGAATATTACAACTTTCTGAAAGTGATAAAGCCCAAGAAACCTATAGGGAAAAAGAAATCCAAAGAAGAAAAAATTAGTCAAGAAACACTTGTCATGATGAATCGAAGACGACAAATGAAAAGCAAGAAAAACACTGACAGGGAGAAAATTGAGTATACTGAGTTATGCAAAGCCATTAGAAAGAGACTCAGAGAGGACATAAGAAGATTTAACACAAGAAAAGTAGAAAAAGCATTAAGGGAAAACAAAGGATTTAAATCAGCAGCCATGAGCAGTAATACAGAAAGACAAATGATGCTGAAACTGAAGAATAGCATTAGCATTAGTAGAGGCATTTGATGCAAGAAAGCAAGCTTATGCAGCATCATCCAAAAAAATTAAAGTAAAATAAATAAATAAAAAATAACCGCTTCCACTTCACCCCTCTGTTCGTTCGAAATACCTGTCCAGCCGAGCCTTAAACTTATTTAGGCTATCAACTTCCACAACAAGGGATGGAAGTCTGTTCCACCTACCAACCACCCGCTGGCTAAAGGCAAATTTCCGCACATCTACCTTACACCTGTCTTTCCTCAATTTGAATTTATGCCCTCTCAGGTGATTATTCTGAGCAAGAGGAAGAATCCCATCAGCATTGAGCATGCTCAAACCATTCAAGGCTTTGTACACCTCTATCAGATCACCTCGCTGCTGCCTAGTCTCCAGACACTGTAATTTGCAAAACTTAAGCCTTTTTTCGTAAGAGCACCAATTTGTTCCATTCACTAATCTTGTTGCCCTTCTCTGTACTCGTTCCAGCAGCTCTACATCCTTCTTGAAATGAGGTCTCCAGGCCTGTATACAGTACTCTAGGTGTGGTCTGACCATTGCCTTATACAAGGGAATAATCACCTCCTTATCCCTGCTAGAAAAATTCCTATATATCATTGACAATACACCATGAGCTACTCTTGCAGCCTGTCTGCACTGCTCAGAGAACTCCATATCTGCCTGCACAACCACCCCCAGGTCCCTTTCATTCTCTACCACTGTCAGTGTAGTACCACAGAGTTGATACGTTGCTCTGGGGTTGCTGTTTCCCATATGTAGTACTTTACATTTGTCAATGTTAAACTTCATTTGCCACCTCTCAGCCCATCTGCTCAACCTTTCCAGATCCTGTTGCAGCAGCATAGTGTCAGTAGTGTCCTTGACAACACTGCCAACCTTCGTATCGTCTGCAAACTTGGACATTAAGCTTGATATACCATCATCAATATCATTTATAAATACAGAAAACAATAAAGGACCAATACTGAACCCTGAGGGACTCTACTAATAACATTAGTCCACAACGAGCAGTGTCCATTGATTACCACTCTCTGTCTTCTCCCCCTCAACCACCCCTTTATCCATAGCAGCAATTTGCCTCCAATGCCACACTGCTCCAATTTGTGCAGCAGTCTTCCATGTGCAACAGTATCAAAAGCCTTTCTAAGATCCAAGTATATAATATCAGAGTTATTCCCTGCATCCAGTTCTTTTGTGACTGCATCATAGTATCCAATCAAATTGGTCAGGCAAGACTTCCCCTTAACAAAACCATGCTGTGTCTGAGCTATAAGTGAAGTCTTGTCTAGATGATCCTGCAGTGCTTCTTTAACCAGTGCCTCCATTAATTTTCCGGGAACAGAAGTTAAACTCACAGATCTATAATTACTTGTGTCAGCCTTTGATCCTCCTTTGTGAATTGGGGTCACATTTGCACATCGCCAGTCCATGGGTACCTTCCCTGAGTCCAAGGAAGCTCTCATAATTATGGCTAAGGGTTTGCTTACATCCTTTGCTGCCTCCTTTAATATAACTGGATAGATTCCCTCCATCCCAGGTGCCTTTCTTGTGTTTATCTTCAACAATTTCTCCTCCACTTTACTCTCAGTTATTACAAGATTCTCTAGCTTACTGCCAGAGTTGAATACACCTCTGGCATTCCCCTCGCTGAATAACTCCTCATGTGTGAATGTCGATGCAAAATATTAATTTAGTTTGTTAGCTACCTGAGCAGGATCATCAACAGTTGACCCATCGATATCAAGTGGACCAATCTGATTCATCCCCTTCCTTCTAGAGTTTACATAAGTAAAGAACTCTGCTGTTTTTCTTTGCATCCTTTGCCAAGGATTTCTCGTAATCTGCCTTCGCCTGCCTAACCTCCTTCGTAACTTGGTTACAGATCAATTTGTATGTATTCCATGCATTTTTCTTCTCTGCCATATGCCTCATTAGTTCATCTGACATCTATTTAGGCCTAAACCTTGAACAATATTTCTTAGTTGGTATGTAAAGCCTAGTAGCTTCCAAGATAAGTTCTTTGAATGCTTCCCATTTTGAATTTGCTGTTGGTAACATCATCAGTTGATCCCACTGTATAGAATTTAAATACTGTCTCAGTCCACCATAGTCGCCTTTACGAAAGCAATACCCCTTCCCTTTACCCCTAATGGTAGTTACCTCTTTGAGTAAATCCCACTTCAGAACACTGTGATCACTGCCACCTAGTGGTTCATTTATCTGCAGATTCTTGATGCATGAAGAATCACTACTGATAATCAAATCAAGAGTATTACTCCCTCTAGTTGCCTCCCGAACATGCTGATGTAGAAAACAATCATCCAATAAATCCACAAAAGCCTTGCTAGTGTGCGAGTGACCAGCCCCCAAATTTCAGTCAATATTTGGGAAATTAAAATCCCCCGTAATAAGACTCTCTGATTTACTGGCCCACTATTATCTCTGTACAGTTTCTTATTATACTCATCAGAGTCATTAGGCCTATATCACACTCCTACTCTCAATTTTGATCTCCCAATGCTTATGTCACACCAAACTGACTCGCCACTGCACTGTCCAGCGATGTCGACTGGCTTCACTTCCTTGGATTTTATGTGTTTTTTAACTAATAGCATAACCCCTCCTCCCTTCCTATCCTGTCTATCCTTTCTGTAGACATTGTACTCCCCAAATTCCAGTTCTGCATTCCTTATATCTGTGTGACACCACGTCTCTGAAATCCCAACAATATCTGCCTTTGATGTTTTGAGCAATACTTCAAATTCATCAAATTTATTTACTAGACTCCTAGCATTGGTGTACATGCAAGTATACATGAACCTGCTCTTCCTCTTAGCCACCCTAACACAACCCATGTGTTTACTTGTACCCCAATGATTCCCAGCAGTCTCTGAAATATCCTGCATCTTATTTTCCAGGCTGCTGCTCATTCCAATAGAAGCAGTGCAAGAATCACTTTCTCCTCTGCCAGTGGCTACTGTTAATCTATTAGTCCTTGTATCCCCCCAATCTAGCAGTTTTCCGACCCTCCTAACGCTGCCTCGATAGCATCAGCAAACATTCTTGCACCCTTTCTATTTAAGTGTATCCCATTCCTGTAGAAGCAGTCTCTCCTGTTAACAAGTACAGACCAGGCTGAAAATAATTCTACCCCTTGAGCCCTGCACAATCTTTCCAGGGCCGAATTGATCGACAAGGCTCTCATCATATACTCCCTCCTATTGTGTCTGGGCAGAATTGCAGACACTTTCAAATTCAACCCTAATTCACGGCTTTTTTCATCAGTGACCTGTACTTGTTAAGTAATTTCGCCGGTCTCCTACTCTTAATATCATTAGTGCCAACGTGTACAACTATATCACCTTTTGTGCCCTTAAAAGATGATATCCGCTCTACAACGTCATCAACCTTTGCCCCTGGCAGACATACCCTGGTCCTGTTCCACCTATCCTTTTTACAAAGCATGTTTCCCGTTTCCCTGACAATAGAGTCACCAACAACTACTAGTTCCTTTGGGACCAGCGCATTCTGCCTTGGGGGCTGCCGCTGTGTTGTACGATAACCAAGTGCAAGCTCTGGCATTGGTGTGGGCAGCTGAGAGCTTGATGGGCCCCTCACTTGTAATCCTTCGAGGGCATCCACCCTGTTCTTCAAGCTCTCATATAGGCCCATAACAATGCTGATTTGATGCCTGATTTCCTTACACTCCTTGCATCGCACACATACAAAGACATCCCCCATGGCAGTATCATGTCCCATACCTGACTGCTCCGCAAACATCAAGCAAATAGTGCATCTTAAAAGGCTGTGATTCAGAGGGCAGCTGCCCCCCTCGGTTCTCCTCTGAGCCACAGCATTCCCATTAGCTTGAGCCTTTTGCTTTGCTGCTCTGGTTTGAGTCATGATTTCGATTTACTTTCAATAAAAATTTCAGTTTCAGTACAAAATTAAATCCTAAACTTGTCAATGTGAATGGAGAGAATAGCGATGGTAAACAGCAGAGAAGGCATAATTCAAATAGCAGAAGACTAGTATAGAGAATTATACAAGGAGCAGGGGAATGATGCCAGCAGTGGGGAAGATGGATTGCAAAGTAGCAACACATACGCATACCCGATATTCTTCCTGATGAGGTAGAACATGCGTTGAAGAAAATGAAGAATCAGAAAGCCCTGGGGGAAGATGAAGTTACTGTAGAGTTGTTAAAATTGGGAGGAAAAGACATAACACAAAAACCGGGAAGGCTCTTCACAAAGTGCATTAGAAAAGGTGTGACGCCTAAGCAGTGGAATAAAGCAATCATAGTTTTGCTGCATAAGAAAGGAGATAAATCAGAAATTGGAAATTATAGACCAATTAGCTTGTTATCCCACATCTACAAGTTGTTCACAAGGGTCATTACTAACAGATTAGAAAGAATACTTGATGAGAATCAACCGAAAGAGCAAGCTGGCTTTAGGACAGGATTCTCAACTATGGATCACCTTCATGTAATATCACAGATAATGGAGAAAGCAAGTGAATATAAAACACCATTATGCCTGGAATTTGTGGATTATTAAAAGGCATTTGACTCCATACAGCATAAGGCAATGTTTCGCGCACTGCAAAGATAAGGCATAGATACCCCATATATTATGATTTTGAAGAAAATATATGAGAGTGCTACCTTCTTTATTAGACTAGATAAAGACAGTATGAAATTTAAAATTGAGAAAGGAGTTCGACAAGGAGACACAATATCTCCGAAGCTGTTTACTGCTGCCCTTGAGGAAGCTTTCAGAAGATTAGACTGGTCGCAGAAAGGAGTCAATGTGAACGGAGAGTACCTAAACCATTTATGATTTGCAGGTGACATTGTGGTCATAAGCCACGATCCCAAAGAATTAGAGGAAAATCTTAATCAATTATGCACGGTTAGTAAGGATTTTGGACTAAAGATGAATATGGCTAAAACAAAAGTAATGATGAACAAGTATGCCACAGAAAGGGAAATAATGATTGAAGGAGCAGTAATTGAAAAGGTGGAGTCATATACTTATCTGGGACAAGTTATTAGCTGTAATAATAATAATAAATGGCTGGAAGTCAAGAGGAGAATAAATTTTGGATGGATAGCATTCAGGAAATATAGTCACATATTGAAGAGCAATATCTCAGTTTGTCTGAAAAGTAAAATAACGAACCAATGTATACTCTCCACAATGACTTATGGAAGTGAAACTTGGGCACTAACCAAAAGAATGGAAGAGAAGCTGAGAACTACACAGCGAAGAATGGAACGAATTATATTGGGAATCAGACTGTTAGATAAGAAGAGAAACACATGGATTAGGCAGCAAACTCAAGTAAAGGACATTATTATCAAAACTAAAGAACTAAAATGGTCTTGGGCAGGACGCATAGCTCGAAGACATGATGACAGATGGACTAAGAAAATAACAGAATGGTATCCAAGAGGAGCTAGAAGAAAACCTGGAAGACAAAGGCGGAGATGGATAGATGAAATTCATGAGTTTGTGGGTAGTAAATGGATGGCCAGTGCTCAAAACAGAAGGAACTGGAAAGTTGCTGGAGAGGCCTTCATCCTGCAGTGGATTGAAAATGGCTGATGATGATAAACCTACATATCCACAGTCATTAGTGAGTGGTCTTCCCTCATTAACCTGCTCCAAACTCTTTGAAATACAATCCACAATTAAGACATAAAGGCTCCAGATGAACCTCTCAGTAAACGATCTCCTGCACAGACTGCAGTTTCATATCAATATTACTGGAAACCTTCAGACTTTGTCTGGAATTCTAACCAATAGGGTACTGCTGGTTTATCTCAATGGTGAGCAGCTAACTCTTAAAGGAACTAGAGGAGTTCTGCAGGGTGGAGTTTTGTCCTCTAAACTGTTTGTAGCAGCACTTAAATTTTCTTGTCAGAAAATCCAAATTTTTTGGTATATGCTGATGACCTCTTGAAGAGCATATAATCTAATGTAAAATTGGTTTTAATTTTCCTGTGGTCCAGTTTGCTGGTAACGTCATTTTCAGTCAGCAGAACAGCAAAGCTCATAACTTGTTCATGGAGCATCATTAGCTGCATGTAAAGTTTTAACCAACTTTAATTATGTAGCCAGGCACTTAACTCCGATGCTTGTACCATAGTATGCTCATTTGAGTTAATGTGGTTAAGTACAGATGACATGATTTTCTTGTATTATTTTCTACCTTTTGAACTTTTCTGACTGTCCTGGAGTATAAACAGAATATTTGTTCTCCCACAATTTTCTGTCTGGCATATAGCATACTTAAATTTTTTTTTTTTTTTTTTTTTTGTTTTCCAACTAGGGTAATAGTGCCCAAGGCAATTTGGCACTTGTCTTGTTCTAGGCCTCTTTTTTTTTTTTTTTATGAAAACCCCAAACACGGGAGGTATTAGAACCTATAGTACTTAGTACCATGCTTGGGTTGGAGGTTGAGAAGACGAAAGAAGATATTTGTTGACATTAGACTGTAATTTTCGGGAAATACGTGTGAAGGAAGGTTGTTCCAGAAAACGGCAGTTGAATGAATAAACGAGGAAGATGAAAAGTTGGTTCTGTGAATTTGAAGTTGGACAGTAAATGGATGTTGGCTGGTGGCGGCACGTATTCGGACTGTTTTGAAAATGGAGAGCTTGAATTACAGAAGCCAATTCAGAAGAATAGTGACCATGGAAATATCTGTAGAAAAGGCATGCAGCAGAAACAGTATGTCTATGAGACAGAGTGCAGAGACTCTTAGAGAGGAGTCATCAATTAACCTAACTGCCTTCTTCTGAATGGAATCGAGAAGCCTGAGAGAAGTTTTGGGAGCACCGCACCAGATGTGGTAACAATATTCCATGGTAGGGCAGATTTGCGATTTGTACAGAGTGAACAGCTGTTTGGAAGAAAGGTAACGCCAAGAGCGAAAGAGGAAACCAAGTTTTTTAGATGCAGAGGAAGCAATATTTGTAATGTGCTTATGCCAAAAGAGATTAGAAGTTAGGGTAATCCCGAAAACAGATATATCATTTTGTCTAGAAATCGGAGTGTCACCAAAGATAAGCATAGGAGCAGAAGAATCCTTTTTAGCATTAGCAAGGACACATGATGCAAGAAAGCAAGCTTATATAGCATCAGCCAAAAAAAAAAAAAAAAAAAATCCCTTATTTCACCCATCCCCTTGCTCCAAACGTTTGTCAAGTTCTGCCTTGAATCTATTTAAGCCAGGTGTCGCCAAACTTCTTTGACCATCGACCCCTTCAAGAGTTTCTTGACTTTTTATCGACTCCCTCTATTTTACTATTATGTAATTATAATAGAACAAGCAAAAAACATGTTTATGTGAGTTTTTAGATTGTTTATTTTATAGTTAGTTTTTATTGTATGTATAATATAGTATATATTATTATATTGTTGTTGTTGTTGATATGGGGGTTTGATGGCGCATAAGCTACTTTGACTATAATATGCCTATATTATTATATTGGCTTAACGTAAAAGTGATACGTTTTTGTTTTCGACGTCCTTCTTAACATTACATATTTGATAGGAGGGATAAATAATATATAAAATTTAATTTAGATAACAAAACAATAATAATACAATAATACAATCTTCATTATATACAGGGTGATTCACTACCAGTGTGACAAACTTGCAGGAGGTGTAGGGGCCACAAAGACGAATCGGAATCACATAGCATTGCAGGGTCCGAAATGCAGCGTGAACAGCGATCCCGCTGGAAGTTAGCATTTGCGAACCGTTTCTGTTGAAGAAACCAAGTAGCAAAAGTCCTCTGGAGTGGATAATCCGCAGGCTCCAATGATTGGACGTATGAACTCATTTGGTTTGTTGACAGTATCCCCCATACAGTGGATTGGGAAATACCCAATCGTTGGCCTATCGTTCGAGCACTCGTACTCGGATTGCCTTCTGGCAAGACGTAGGACATTCTCCTCATTGTCTGGCGTCCTCGCCATTCGCTCTCGATTCATGGTACCTCTCGTGAAACAATCAGTCTCACGGGTGAAAATCGTATGATGAGGAGCACACCTGTGCGGGAAATGTTCCTGGTACAAGCGCAGAGCGGCGCGCTCGTTAGTTCGCAGCTCCATACACGAGATGCATGTCGGCCAGTTCAACGTTTGAATACTCGTCCATCCTACTGCCTCGGGAACCGGTTCGCAAATGCTGACTGCCAGCGGGATCGCTGTTCACGTGACCTCCCATTCAATGTCCTCTACCACATGACGAAGTCATTTCAGACCCTGCAATGCTATGTGATTCCGATTCGTCTTTGTGCCCCTACACCTCCTGCAAGTTTGTCGCACTGGTAGTGAATCACCCAGTATATGAAAATAAGACTTTTATTAACTTAGTATACAAATTACTAACGTTGTCAATGTGAAGGAACTCTTGACAAGATTAGCAATGTTGGGTTCAAAATTAGTAAGTTTCAGCCTTAAATTGCCACAGAATTCTATATCTAGCTTATTTCTTTGTTTTGTTAAAATGGAATTAACATGGCTGAAACCAGCTTCAACCATGTACGAGCTTGGAAATGCAAGCAAAAAGGGGAGTACCGCTTCAGAAAGTTTTGGATATTTCTTTACAACATTTATATTCGTTCAAAAGTAACTTCAAGTCCTATTTTTAAAAAGCGTCTTAGCTTCAAGATCAACTTGACAATTCAGTAAGTTCATCTTGTAAGTTACATTCGATATTTTCAATATCTGCAGAAAATGCGTAATAATCCAATCTGGAATGTGCATGTTTTCAAAATCTGCGAAGCGCAATTTAAAATCATCGCTCAAATTTTGAAGATGTTTTGTGTATATTTCTAAGTCTTCATCTTTTGCTTCCAATTGCCGTAGATTCGAAAAGTACTGAAAATCTTTTCGTAACAATGATAATTTAAATAAGGCTAATTTAGCTTGGAAGCCTAAAAGAATCGTCCAAGCTTGAATAATCGTGATATCTTTACCTTGTAGACGGGTCTGTATGTCATTAAATTTTGAAAATAAGTCCGCCAAGTAGAAAATATGATTCTTATTTCTCTTCAGTTCATCACTCAAAAACACATTAACATCTGTAAGAAACTCTAGGGTTGAGTTGAACAACTCAACAAATCTTTGTAGACTTGCACCTCTAGACAACCATCTTACTTCAGTATGCAAGAGTAATTGGTTTGATACTTCATAATTTTTTTCACAAAGTTTGGCAAACAATAGCGATTTAAGAGGATGAGCTCTAATTTGATTAATAGATTTAATACACACTCTTAGAGTATCATGCAGTTCATCACTGAGAGTTTTTGCCACCAAATGGTTTCAGTGCAACACACAATGAATAGTACGTGCACTTTGAACTTTTTCTTTCAGAAAGGCAGCGAAATCTCAATAACAGCTCACCATTGCAGGTGTGCCATCTGTGGCTACTGCTGTTATATTAGTAAATGGAATATCATACTTATTTAAATATTCCTCCAATCACTGAAAAATTGTCAATCCCGTTCCATCACTTTCAAGATATTTTGCAAATAAAAATTTGTCAATAATTTTATGTTTGGTTTTACTATAATATCTTACACAAGCCATAAGAATAGAAGAACTATCGAATGTAGATTCATCAAGTTGGTTGGAGAACTTACTATTTTTGAGTTCTGATACTACAGTTTTTTTCTACATCTTCAGCCATTTCACCAGTACGCATTTTCACGGTATTCACACTCAATGGTAAGCATTCTCAGGCAGATCATTTTTGTTTTTATTGATTACTAACAACATTGTTCCTTTTAGAAAAATTGTTTGTAACATTGCTTATGCTGTATTTGTGAATTTTGAGTTGATTTCCTTTTAGGAGAAAAGGGTCTTTTGTGGCATCTTCTGGTTCTCTTGCATCTGATAAAAATTCCCTCTCTCCAGAAAATGGAAGAGATATATCACTCCAATCTGAATCCCAAAGGGAAACATCAGCTGATGAGATTGAATCTCCAGCTGTTAAGACATTAAAAGAAGAGTATAAAAAATTATTGGAAAGGATAAATGAAATAGATGTAAGTGTATTTCAGTTTGAAATAGAAGTAACTCATTTAACTTAAATGATATGTAAATTTTGTAATTATAAAAACATGCCACGTTTGTGATATTTAACTCCTATAGTTCAGTTTTTTTTTTTTGTATACTTAGTTGGTGAAATGAAACACAAATTGTGTAATATAAACTTAAGTTATTAAAAAGGATATCACAGCATTGCCCATGTGTATATGTATTTACCTCACTTTTGAAATGGTGATAAATTTTATTTCTTGTGTAAAAGGCATATGTGGATATTATCTAATTAGATTAACTAGGGAAGCTAGAAACTAAAACCCTTCATTCAACAGATGTGGATTGAAGTGTTTTGATTTCTAGCTTCCCTAGTTAATTTTTAATTTAAATGCAGATTGATTTTTGCTGAATCAGATCTATAAAACATGATTTATCTTAAAAACTTGCCACTTAAACATTTCTGAAATATGCATGAATATATAGTGAACTCCTGTTATAACACTCATGTTAGCAGCACTAGCACACTTTTAGTGATTTTTTTCTTCAAGACCTGCGATTAAACCTGTGAAGTGAGGGTCCCGCTTCACAGGTTTTTCTTTAAAGGTAAAAAATGCTTGCAGATTAGCTATAAACCCAAAACAAATAAAACAGTGCATTTTTGTGCTGGCTCCTTTGAAAACACTATAATGGGAGTTTACTGTGTATACATTTTTTATGTGTAGGCAGAAGAGTACATGCATGCATGTGTATAGTACATGAAGTTTGAATAAGAGTAGAAATAGTATATGATATTAAACGAGAATGGGCCCCTGGCACTGGTTTCCATTGTTTAGAAGAAGAAAATACAGTAGAGCCAGTGAAAGTGGTAACTAAAATAAATTTAATAAGTTTTTAATACAACAACAAAGCTTTTGGAGTAATGAACCCCTTCCTCAGCAAGAAAGGTACTACAGAAACGCAAACATAACATAAAACATTAGGAATGGAATTAAGTAAACTAAATAGGCTGTGCGTGCTCAGATGATTGGGAGAGCTGTTGTTTGTTTGTTATTTGGTTTTTAGGAGTATTAGCAACTAAGGCCATATTGCTCCGGGATATGCGGTGGTCATTCCCTGACCTTTCCGCATCCTCCGTATTTGGTGGTGATGGGCTCGAACCCCGGTCTAATCAAGAAGTGTGTGTGCTACGCACTACTGCGCCTTCCCACCTGGCTACGGAGGCGCCAATTGGGAGAGCACGTACATAAATGCGAGAGTGTTCAGTCACTTACTAGACCAGATCAGGTGATTGTTGTTGATACGCGGTGCGCATATGGGATTGCTGCCAGCGTTTATCGTGCTTCAAAACTACTGACTCCAAAATTGGTTGTAGCCTTGTACCTCTACTGTGATTTAAAATTTTGTGACAGTTGGATATATTTAGGGACTCTAACCATAGGTGGTGATAGCAGTGTCAAGATTGGTTGATCACCTCACTATAGCGCCTGGGGTTGAGGTCATGCTGAGTTAACCAAAAATGCTGTGCAATTGCAGTGTGCTCAGAGTCACCCAGTGCTCATATGAAATGCGCCTGCTTCAGCTTCAGTCTAAAACCTTGAAAGTGTGGGTTGGTTACCTACACCTCGAACTACAGAGCGATAGCTTCAACAAATCCAGACTCATGCAGGAACTAAGAGGTTTAATCTCCCCATCAGCATCTTCAATCCTAATTCACACCCGTTTCTGCCAGGCCAACCATGTGTCTGACACTTGCTGCTCTCGCCAGCAACGTAAGTTCCTTAGCCTAATCAGAGAGACTCACTCTTCAATAATGCATACGCATCCTACTGACAACAATAGTTTTGTCCTGAATCTTAGCAGCAAACAATTGACCTCTGATCAGACCGATCTTCTTGCTTCCGGTACGAAGTTCACCTGGGATGGATGATTTTTTTTTTTTTGGCTGATGCTGCATAAGCTCATACACTTGCGTTCTTGCATCACATGCCACTACTACTACTACCTTTCAATCTTTGAGACCGCCAATCTTGCAAATTGCCATGGGAATGGAGGCATCCTTAGCCCATCTCCCTGAAGAGACTGCTAATGATATATGCTTCAGGATGGCTTCTGTTCTTCGATATGTATGGCTTGCTAGCTGCCGAAAACAAGCTTCTCTTAACTCCATCAAGAAAGACAACACCATTGTCGTCCTTCCAGCCGACAAGGAATGCTGCACAGTTGTGTTGGATCATTCGGAGTATTTGAACAAGGCAAGAGCCTTGTTCAAATACTCTCGCCCTCCTGCTCGATCCTGATGTCTACGAACCTGTACGTGACCCTCCCATCAAGGTCTTGGGGGGCGACTAGAGTCCAAGATTTACAAGCGGTTCAAATTGGGGAAGATCTCCAGGTTAATACATTGGCAGTTGCATGCCATGGGCTGCCAGCTCCTGCAATTTTATGGCCTGCCAAAGGTGCATAAACCAGGTGACCGTCTCCAGCCCATCGTCTCCTGTTGCAATTCACCAACTTACGAGCTGTCAAAACACTTCACCCGTCTCCTAACGCCCCTAGTGAGAGATACTGTCCACAGTCTCCAACAATGAGGAGTTCCTTTGCCTCATCAAACACCTTACAGTTCCTGATAATGAGATCATGGCATCCTTTGATGTTGTCTCCCTATTTACTTCCATTACAGTCCAACAGGCCATCATATGTGCCAGACAGCTTTTAGAGAATGACCCCAGCATATCGGATAGAACATCACTATCTACGGAAGATATCTGTGCCGCCCTTAACCTGTGTTTGCCGGGCAGTGTCATCACATTTGGTGACTCTACAAACAGATACATGGTATGACTATGGGCATGCCTGTCAACTCTGTCGTTGCCAACATTTGCAATGGAGGAGTTAGAGGAATGCATATTCCTGAACCCACCGGTACCAATCACCATGTGGTGCAAGTATGTAGATGATGTTTTCACCATCATCCTCCAGGGTTCGGATGCGCCGCTGTTAGAGTACCTCAACTCCCTATCCCCCTTCATCCAGTTCATTTTAGAATTGGTAGTGAACGGGACCCTTCCTTTCCTAGATGTCCTGGTGAGCACTCGTCTGGTGAGCATTCAGTATACTGGAAACTAATGTGCTGTGGGTAATTCACAAACTACCGGTCAGCCCATGCCCCTTGTCACCTGAATGGCACTGCACACGCTCTACTCTCTTGAGCTTGGAGTCATTCCAGCTCAGAGGAAGCCAGACGCGTCGAGGTTTCTAGAGTAAAAGCTGACCTCACCTAACATGGGCTGGATACCCAGCCCATGTGTTGTTTGTTTGTTGTTTGTTATTTGGTTTTTAGGAGCATTAGCAACTAAGGCCATATTGCTCTGGGATATGCGGTGGTCATTCCCTGAATGACCTTTCCACATCCTCCGTATTTGGCGGTGACGGGCTCGAACCCCGGTCTAATCAAGAAGCGTGTGCTACGCACTGCTGCTCCTTCCCACCTGGCTACGGAGGCGCCCAGCCCATGTGTTAGGCAGGTGCTTAGTACAGGCACAAGAGCTTGCAACTCACCTGAGGCCCTCGTGACAGTGACACAATCTGTGTGGTGTGCCTCCGTAGCCAGGTGGGAAGGAGCAACAGTGCGTAGTATATGCATCTTGATTAGACCGGGGTTCGAGCCCATCACCACCAAATACGGAGGACGCGGAAAGGTCAGGGAATGACCACTGCATATCCCGGAGCAATATGGCCTTAGTTGCTAATGCTCCTAAAAACCAAATAACATAACAATCTGCTGCTTATATTCCATATTACCTGGGCGCCTCAGACCAGATTTCTAAGATCTTACGTGAGTACTGCGCGAGATGCATACAACTTCCTGGTAGGTGTTTATAATCTCTGGTCTCGAGAGTAAAATGCCCATCGTCCCTCTCTTATGCAGCGGCATTGTGTACCGGATCATTTGCCATGATTGTGGCAGCTGCTGTGTAGGGGGAAAGCTCCGGACATCTTCAGGACTGCCTCGCAGAACATGACAGGTCCATCCACCTGAGTGACTGAGCACTGCAATTGCAGAGCATTTTTGGTCACCTCAGCATAACCTCAACTGCAGGCATGATATTGAGGTGATTGACCATTCTCAACACTACTATCACTGCCTATGGTTAGAGTCCCTAAATATATCCAGCTGTCACAAAGTTTTAAATTGCATTAGAGGTACAAGGCTACAACCAAATTTGGAGTCAGTAGTTTTGAAGCTCGACAAATGCTGGCAGCAATCCCATATGTGCATTGCTTACCAACAACAATCACCTGATCTGGCCTAGTAAGTGACTGAACACTCACATTTATGTACGCACTCTCCCAGTCATCTGAGCACGCACAGCCTATTTAGTTTAGTTAATTCCATACCTAACGTTTTATGTTATGTTTGCATTTCTGTATGTATGTACCTTTCTTGTTGAGGAAGGGGTTCGTTACCCCAAAAGCTTCTTTGTTGTATTGAAAACTTATTAAATTTATTTTAGTTACTGCTTCTACTGGCTCTACTGTACAGCCAGGCCTCGCATAATGTGAGTTCGATTCACTCGTGTTTCAGTTACTGCTATTTGAAAAAATTATACCACTTTTCACTTTACACGATGCAAATTTCCAGTTAACGTGATCTTTTCTTTTATGCGATAGTTAAAAAAGATTTGAATTGTGCGTTAAGCTTACTGTACGTCAGACGGGCAATAAACAAACGTGTGCCTGCTGCCCGCTTCAGTGTGTTCCATCAACCATCGGAAGAAGACATGTTACTTGTTTGTCTCCCAATAATAAAGTCAATGCAGACTTGCATTTAAAAATTCAAATTTTTATAAATGAGCTAGATGAAAATGTTACCGCAAAGGAGATAATGGTAAAAGAACTAGATAATCTTTAATATCGCAGAGAACCTCAAACTATCGAGGTTCCCTGCGATATTTATTTCGCCAGGGCCCAGAGAAGATTGTTGTCGGCTGTCGGAAATTGATTGATGAAAAGAAAGTCAACACTGTTCAAATATTTCCGCAACAGTCATTTCTTCATTGTGTATTTCATGTCAGAGGTTCCCAAACTTTCTCGGTTCACGCCTCCCTTAGTGTCTCAAATTTTTTCACGGCACACCCACACCAAAAGAAATACCTAACAGTTCCGTTTATTAAGTAGTTAGGTCCAACCAACTTAATAAGTGATGTTGAAACTGAACTATCCCGACCTAATAATTTGTGCGGTGTCTGACAGATGTTGAGTATTGCTGTTTCCCTCGAAAATTTAAAATATTCCACGGCGCACAGTTTGGGAACCTCTGTTTTATGCAATAAACATTTAATTCAGTAAATATTTTCATTATCTCTTACATGGTATACAGTTAAAAAGTTATTTAAAGGGTATTTTTAAAATTTTTTATGGGCATTCAGGGTCAAGGACCAATTATAATTTTTACTATTGATTATTATATTCGATTAATGCATTTCCGTTTTGTCAATGCGCTCGTGGGACGAATTAATCACGTTAATTGAGGCCAGCTTATATTTTCTTATTCTAGTATATGATATTATTTACTGTATGGGTCAGGCCTGGCCTTCTCCATAAAGGGGCCCCAACAAATTTCTCAACGATTAAAAAGCCTAACATCTTTTTGGAAAAAAATAAAATAATAATAATAATAAAGAAAAGAAAATAATCAAACAAATTTTATTCGAGGAGACTCGCTCTCTGTTCAACTCTGTCCAATAGTTTTTGAAGAACCGTCAACACACAGACATATAGACGTCAATATTAAATAAATACTTTATCATACTTTTGTTAGAATTTTAATAATCACAACCAATACATAACAAAAAAATACACAGATATATTAATATCATAAATACATATAACACACTGTAATTATAAATACATAAGAAATATCTTATTCAATAATTAAGGTTTACTTAACATTTTTAAATACTGTATGTGACTTTTTTATTGCCATATCATTAATAATACAAGAAAAATCACAATCTTTAATGTCTTTCTCGATACTTAATATAGCAAGTGTGTTTAATCATCCTGCAGACATTGTTGAACGAAGGTAATTTTTAATTAGCTTTAATTTGCTAAAAGAACGTTCTGCACTTGCTACAGTCATAGGCAATGTAAAGAAAATTCTTAGTACAATTAATATATTGGGAAAAAGTTCATTGTAATTGTTATTTAGTATATATTGCAATATATCCTGTGCACAATTTATATCTTTTTCATTCAAAATCAATTCTTTTAATGAAATAATTTCTTGAATTAGATTTTCGTCTACATCTTTTTTATAAAATTTTACAAAATCCCGTGATTTGTTTCTAATTTTTTTTGTATCTGTTATTAATTTAAAACTGGAAATAATTTTAGATATATTTTTGAATCTTTCTTCTATTTGCACCAATAACTGTATCAATTACAATATTGAAAAAATTGTACCTAAATTCTTCCACAGGATTTTTTGATACTTCACCTTCTGCAAATTCAGAAAATAATCTTTTCTTTTTACTAACTCGTGTCTCAGGAAAACTCTCTGAAATACTCATGCTACATTCTTCGCTTCATTTAAGAATTCGTCAAATTGTGATCTTAAATTTACCATTTCGTTTTTAATTTTATTTATTAAATTTAAAGCTGAATCAAATATAATTGGTTTTGTTTGCAATAATTTGTTAATGCAGGTCGACCATCACTAATCTGGATGCATTGGGACATGTGGGGTGCCGGATTAGTGAGTTTGCCGGATCACCGGTGGTTATTTTAGCATATACACTTTACCCAACAGCTAACCACTTCATCCTACCTTTAACACGTTGACCACCAAGCTAGTTTAAGAAAAAAATTCCCCACGGGCCAAAAAATATTTAGCAAATAATTTGATTAGTAATTCTAAAATAAATATTGTCATGTCAGTGTTGTCGCTTTTTCGCTTAAAATATAAAAAAAAGTCTTTTTTTTTTATGTTGCATATATGTGGCCCACACGGTCCAGTAAGTTAAATCTTGAGAAGCCGTGTCGGCCATGTACTTGTGATGCTATTACGGCATACATATGAAGGTTGTTTGTGATTAGTTTATTGCATGCGCAGCGAGCGCTGCTATAAAACTAATTGTGATAAAATAAACTCTTAAACATTGCAATAAGTTTGTCAGTATTGTTAGATATTTTGTGAAAACAAGTTCGTCAGCATGCTGTATTATCCATCATATTGTGTCATGTTTTTCCGCAAGTTTGTACAAGTGTGTTGTAAAAAAAAAATAATAATAAAAAATATCTAAAAAGGAATGGCTAAAAGAAAATTACTAAAATAAGAGGAACTGAGAGAAATTGCTGGAATTTACAATTAAGCAGAGTTAAACTTCTGACAGACACACTGCTGTCGAGTTTTTTCAGAAGTTCAACTTTATCTATTATGGACAATGTACGGTGTTTGCGCTTTACACCACAAGAGGCACTTCCTTTATGCATTGGAACCATGCTTGGGGCTAAATGTGATCAGGTTATAATAATAAATGCAGAAAAACAAGTGGGAATGGCTTGCCAGTGTTCACGAGTTTGCACCAACAGCTGATGCTGCAACCGATGCCACCAAAACAGTAGTGGCAGGTTGGTGCGCCAACCGGGGAAATTTGAAATTACGTTCGTGGAAATTATTAGCATTAGTAGAGGCATATGATGCAAGAAAGCAAGCTTATGCAGAATCAGCCAAAAAAAAAACCAAAAAAAAAAAACCCTTCCACTTCACACCTCTGTTCGTTTGAAATACCTGTCCAGCTGAGCCTTAAATTTATTTAGGCTATCAACTTCCACAACAAGGGATGGAAGTTTGTTCCACCAACCAACTACCCGCTGGCTAAAGGCAAATTTCCGCACATCTATCCTACATCCGTCCTTCCTCAATTTGAATTTATGCCCTCTCAGGTGATTATTCTGAGCAAGAGGCAGTATCCCATCAGCATTGAGCATGCTCAAACCATTCAAGGCTTTGTACACCTCTATCAGATCACCTTGCCGGTGCCTAGTCTCCAGACACTGTAATTTGCAAAACTTAAGCCTTTCTTCGTAAGAGCAACCCTTCGTTCCATTCTTATGTCCGAATTAGCGGTGGAACCGGATTAGTGATGGTAGACCTGCATTATTAATTTTAGACAATGTTGAAAACCATACTGTTAAACTTAATATGAATGGTTTACGAGTTTGCGCCAACAGCTGATGAATTTAATAAACTTTGAGTTTTGGATACTACTGCGTTATCATTACTAGTGTCAATAAGTTCTTCAAGGGCACTACCAGTTTGTTCAAATTGTTTATACATAGCTTTTACTGAATCTATTTTTGGCTTCCCAACGAGTATCACACAATGGTTTGAGCGTAATATTTAAATGCTTTCCATAATTTCCCATCTTTTTGTAAATGCAGAAAATAAAGAGCGTAAACGTTGCAATATTCCAAAAAAATTTTTTACAGTATATACAGCATCACAAATTAAAAAAAAACAAAAAAACTGCAGCCATTATCAACCCACTGCAGGATGGAAGCCTCCTCAACAATTCATGTTGATGAAAATGGACCATAATCTTCAAGGCTCCAAATAAAAAAAAAAAAAAAAAAAAAAACCGACCAGAAATCATAAAATTCAAGTAATAACTAGAATAGATATAAACAGATGTTTTGCAAGTCGTAAATAAGCAACAAGCAGGGCATTATAAAGTCGTCATTGGGAGATTATTTTGCAACCCCCACTGTCTTCACACCCAACCGTGACGCTAAAAATTTTGTTTCATTGTTTGTCAGGGATAACGAAAATTTTTTTTTGTTTAGAAATCGCAAAAATGATGGGTAAAAGCAAACGAGTTGTGTTCTAATTAAACAAAAACTTGAAATTATTAAAAAGTTTGAAAATGGTGCATCCGTTGAATCTCTAAAGAACCATTATCATGTTGGTGACCAAACCATGCATGAAATTTTAATAAATAAAGGGAAGCATTTAGATTTAAAATTGACATCTAAAAAAATAAATGGAAGCATTGTATTGGACACGCGGGTAGTGCATGGTAAGTTTTTTATCCATGACCATATTTTTTACATAGGTTGCTGAATATTTTTGGATATATTGTAGTAAGTCCCTGACTTATGTAACTTCGAACTTGCTTTAATTTTTTTCATTCAATTTTTTTTTCTTTTTTAGGATTGTAAAATTTAAAACGGAAAAATAATAATAAGCAATCAGTAATGATGATCACGCCACACACAAATTCCACAAGTGGGATATGGAGTAAAAGTTTAAAAATAGGAATGAAGAGAAGATTCTTAAGTGTTTTTTTTTTTTATATGACTGAAGATTTCAGTGAAGGGGACACACATTTCACCATAATAACGTAAAATCCTACAGAATTCCAGCTATCGGTATTATCGCAAATGCAATACAATCGAGTTTACTACCTGTTTATAATTAGATGCACTAACAAAAAGCGCATTATAGTCTTAGTTGCTAATGCGCCAATAAAAATTCAAACTAACAGAAAAGCCCAATAACCCAGAAAGTGTAAATTGTTTTTGTTTTATGGCAGTGACTACTTCCATAAATGTGCTTTAGTAAAATGTGAGCTCGCATTCGGTGATAATAGTGAGTTTTCGCCTTAACCCTGTGAAATTCTTTACAGAAATTTCATTTTGACCGTGAGGCACCTCCGTAGCCAGGTGGGAAGGAGCAGCAGTGTGCAGCACACACTTCTTGATTAGACCGGGGTTCGAGCCCGTCACCACCAAATACGGAGGATGCGGAAAGGTCAAGGAATGACCACCGCATATCCCGGAGCAATATGGCCTTAGTTGCTAATGCTCCTAAAAACCAACCAATCATCAACCAATCATCATTTTGACCGTTATCATGGTGCCGACTAAGAGAATAAGTGACAGCGGTACTAGTAAATCTATCAAAAAAAAAAAAGAAAGCGATCGATTTGGATCAGAAAATTAAAATAAGGATGTTTGAAAATGATCAAACATGAACAAGTATCGTGCGGAATTTAGATATGTCAACGGTGAATACAATAATAAAGGAGAAAGACAGAATACGAGAAGCGAAGTGACCAAGGCTACGAAATACGTATCAGTTTTTACTGTACAGTTTCTTCCTTTAATGTTTTCTTTTCTTATGTACCACTCCAGCAACTTCACTGCTGTCCCCAGATAAAGTTTTTAATTGAACTAATTAAAAATATATAACTGTTTTTTCTATATATTTAACTAATATATAAAAAATATATAACTATTTTTCTTCATTCTTCTGAGGATATTATGTGGTTTTTGTAATTTTGGCATATCACGGATATAGGAGCAATGTTTTATTAGTCATTCCCGAGTTATGTAAAACTAGACTCGCATAAGAATTCCTTGAATGTATGTTGGGGACATACTGTACTTTTGGATTAACCGGGATTTTTATTTTACCATCTATCCTGGAAAGTCGAGAGTCTACTGTACTAATAATATTCTCTTTCACCAAAACTACCATTTATTCCCTTTTGCCATTATTTCTATTTCACTCAATGCCCAGCCTATTCACTCTGTCTTTTATCCTCTCATTCATTCTGCATTGCATTTCCTCGATACTAGCTTACTAATATTTTTCAGCTAATCTTCCTCCCTGGCTACCTGTACATCTCCTTCCCCTACATGCTACTTATTTAGTGTGGGGCTCCAGGTGGCAGGGTAGTTCTGGGTGTACCCTGGTGAATCTGGTTTAGTCTTATCAGGTTACTGTCAGGGCACTGAATACAGCTATCCTGACAGTTTTTTAAAGTCATCATCTGGGCGTGGTGGGAAACATTGGCATTTTTGGCTATTGATTACTGTTTAACTGTTCAGGGTCCGAATTGCCCTTCTTTGGTTAGATCTGCGAGATTTTTGCATGAAGGTTGTGAATGCTTTATGATTTTCTTCTTCCATTTGAATAGATTTTCTTCTCCCCTGGAAAGGGAGACCAGCAATCTGTACTATTAACTGGGTTCTGGGGATGTCATAAATTATACATTCATATAGAATGTGTCCAGTGTTCACTCTCACCACAGGTACAGTTTGGGTCATCACTCAGCCGTAAAGAGGTTAATTTTGCCTTTAGGGAGCCATTACTTGTCAATATTAACTCAAGGGGCTCACATCTGGTGAATATGGGCTTGGCACACCTAGGGTCGTCCTGAGCTGGATATCATCATTCCTCTCTGTCTCTTTTTCAGGGTACTGAAATTTTTTTTTTTTTTGGCTGGTGCAGCATAAGCCTTAGGCTTCGTTGCACCATATGGCTAATAATAATAATATAAAGGTAGTAAGAGTCCAAGGGCATATCACTTTGGTGGCTTTGGGCTAATCGTTGCCACCTGTGGGAGAAACCTTTTGGTAACCTGGTTTCCTGCTCTCAATATGTTTACCATAGCTCAGAGCTTTGTGGCTATTCTTTTCCGTTCAGCCTTGATGGTGTTGGCTGTATCAAGGGCTATCCAAAAAAATCTGTGGGTATGCACCTTTTAAGTCTATAATATAAGCCTTTTTTTGGCTGCTTCCAAGTAAAGTGGGATAGTGCCAGCCAGCACCTGCAGTGCAGGTGTGCTTGCAGTACAACATGCTCTGGTTATATTGAGAAGTATATGTATTGATTCTAACTTATTTCTGTCCCTATGGCCGAGTGGGTGAACCATGCATTTAACTAGGTTATAACAAGTAGGAACACTCCGTGGTATTTGATTGTCAGGGTCTTTCTTTTGAGCTCCCCAGTCTGCTCGACTGATCCTGGCAATTATGCCTGCCCACTCCTGCTGTTGTATGAGGGCGGCATTTTATCTTTGCTCTACAACCACTTGCACGTTACCTTTTACAAGGATAATCAAGCCATCTGCCAAGGCTAGGTTTTCCACTAGGCCCAGATCCAAAGCCAGAAATTCATCCAGAACAGTGTTCCAGAAGGGAAGGCCAAGTATTGAGCTCTGCAGGTAGCCTTAAGGGTTCCAGGAGTTGACATGCTCTGCTTGTCAACTCCTGGAACCTTGCGTGTACTGAGACACTTCTGCCTTTAAGGTAGCTGTTTATTACCTTGTTGAGATTGTTTGAGACATTTGTCTGGCAAAGTCTTCTGAAGACACTGGCCACCAGAGCGAATCAAATGCCCCAGCAAAGTCAATAGAAATTGCCAGCATATATTTTTTCTCTGTAATTTTAACTGTTGTCAGTAGGTGATGCATGGCATCCTCTGTAGAGTTAACCTGCTTAAAACCATACTGATTGTTTGAATGATGCCCTGCTTCAGTATAATAAGTTAAGATTCTATTGTAGATTAATCTCTCATGTATTGTCCCCATTACCGGGAGTAGAGCTATGGGTCTATAGCAGGGGTATCCAACTTAATTTGTGATGTGATCTTTTTTTCTTCAAAAATATGATGCAGTCTACCATCTTAAGAATTTCATTGCACATGGTTAGAAAAGTTAATCAACACATTGAAAAATGTTGTTTATAAATTTTAAAATTAAATACATTCAGAATTCTTATTTTAAATTCATACGAAGTTTGTGTCTTCAAGTCATCTGCCAACCTTTCAAAATTGGGGATGTACAGTGATAAGGCCAACCGTAAAGAACCTTCTGTATGCAAGTCCATAAGAGAAGAGCGATTCTTCATCTTTGTTTGTTTCAAATATGAAAAAGGCCAATTCACATAGATCATCATCATCAGCCATTCTCAATCCACTGTAGGATGAAGGCCTCTCCAGCAACTTTCCAGTTCCTTCTGTTTTGAGCACTGGCCATCCATTTACTACTCAAAAACTCATGAATTTCATCTATCCATCTCCGCCTTTGTCTTCCAGGTTTTCTTCTAGCTCCTCTTGGGTACCATTCTGTTATTTTCTTAGTTCATCTGTCATCATGTCTTCGAGCTATGTGTCCTGCCCAGGACCATTTTAGTTCTTTAGTTTTGATAAGAATGTCCTTTACTTGAGTTTGCTGCCTAATCCATGTGTTTCTCTTCTTATCTAACAGTCTGATTCCCAATATAAGCTTCCATTCTTTTGGTGAGTGCCCAAGTTTCACTTCCATAAGTCATGGTGGGAAGTATACATTGATTCATTATTTTATGTTTCAGACAAACTGGGATATTGCTCTTCAGTATGTGACTATATTTCCTGAATGCTATCCATCCAAAATTTATTCTTCTCTTGACTTCCAGCCATTTATCATTATTACAGCTAATAACTTGTCCCAGATAAGTATATGACTCCACCTTTTCAATTACTGCTCCTTCAATCATTATTTCCCTTTCCGTGGCATACTTGTTCATCATTACTTTTGTTTTAGCCATATTCATCTTTAGTCCAAAATCCTTACTAGCTGTGCATAACTGATTAAGATTTTCCTCTAATTCTTTGGGATCGTGGCTTATAACCACAATGTCATCTGCAAATCGTAAATGGTTTAGGTATTCTCCGTTCACGTTGAATCCTTTCTGTGACCAGTCTAATCTTCTGAAAGCTTCCTCAAGGGCAGCAGTAAACAGCTTCGGAGATATTGTGTCTCCTTGTCGAACTCCTTTCTCGATTTTAAATTTGCTACTGTCTTTGTCTAGTCTAATAAAGGATGTAGCACTCTCATATATTTTCTTCAAAATCATAATATACGGAGTATCTATGCCTTGTCTTTCCAGTGCCCGAAACATTGCCTTATGCTGTATGGAGTCAAATGCCTTTTCATAATCCACAAATGCCAGGCATAATGGTGTTTTATATTCATTTGCTTTCTTCATTAGCTGTGATATTACGTGAAGGTGATCCATAGTTGAGAATCCTGTCCTAAAGCCAGCTTGCTCTTTCGGTTGATTCTCATCAAGTATTCTTTCTAATCTGTTAGTAATGACCCTTGTGAACAACTTGTAGATATGGGATAACAAGCTAATTGGTCTATAATTTCCAATTTCTGATTTATCTCCTTTCTTATGCAGCAAAACTATGATTGCATTATTCCACTGCTTAGGCATCACACCTTTTCTAATGCACTTTGTGAAGAGCCTTGCCAGTTTTTGTGTTATGTCTCTTCCTCCCAATTTTAACAACTCTACAGTAACTTTATCTTCCCCCGGAGCTTTCCGATTCTTCATTTTCTTCAATGCATGTTCTACCTCATCAGGAAGAATATCGGGTATGTCGTATGTGTTGCTACTTTGCAATCCATGTTCCCCACTGCTGGTATCATTCCCTCGCTCCTTGTATAATTCTCTATAGTAGTCGTCTGCTATTTGAATTATGCCTTCTCTGCTGTTTATGAGTACACCATCGCTATTCTTCAGTTTCAGTATCATTTGTCTTTCTGTATTACTGCTCATGGCTGCTGATTTAAATCCTTTGTTTTCCCTTAATGCTTGTTCTACTTTTCTTGTGTTAAATCTTCTTATGTCCTCTCTGAGTCTCTTTCTAATGGCTTTGCATAACTCAGTATACTCAATTTTCTCCCTGTCAGTGTTTTTCTTGATCTTCATTTGTCGTCTTTGGTTCATCATGACAAGTGTTTCTTGACTAATTTTTTCTTCTTTGGATTTCTGTTTCCCTATAGGTTTCTTGGGCTTTATCACTTTCAGAAAGTTGTAATATTCCTCGTCGATGTCTTGGTCCTGAGCAGTCTGCAGAAGCTCAAACTTGTTCTTAAGTTCCAGTACATACTGCTTTTTCTCCTCCTCTGTTATTTCAAAGACCTTTGTATTATTTACTCGAGTCAGTTTTTTCCTTTCCTTTCCTACATCTATATCAAGTGTACATCTTACCATTCTGTGATCACTTCCAACATTTACCTTATTCAGGACGGTAACATCATTCACAATATATCTTCTGTTAGTGAGGATGAAGTCTATTTCATTAGTTGTTAATCCATTTGGACTCTTCCATGTCCACTTTCTGTTCACCCTTTTCTTGAAAAAAGTGTTCATTACTGACAGTCCTTGAGATTCTGCAAATTCCACAAGTCTTTCACCTCTTTTATTTCTTTCACCAATTCCAAAATTTCCTATAGTTCCTCTTTCTGCGCTGTTTTGCCTTTTTCCAACCTTAGCATTGAAGTCCCCCATAATAATAGTGTAGTGGGTTTTCTGCTCATCTAGAAGACTCTCAATTTCAGTGTACATTTCTTCAACCTCTTCATCATCATGGCTCGATGTTGGTGCATAAATCATTATAATCTTTAGCTTGTACCTCTTAGAAATCTTGAATATTAGTCTTGACACCCTTGGTGATGTACTTTTGAATTCCAAAATGTTGTTTTTAAAATCTTTATGGACCAGAAACCCAACTCCACCTTCACTCCTTTCACTGTTTCCATTGGTGTACAGCAGATTTCCACTTGATAAACTTAAGTGATTCATTTCTTCTTCTTGTTTCAGCCAAACCGATGATATTCCAATTCACATTTTCTAATTCCTTTTCCAGCTCTAATATCCTGTCTTCACCGATGAGTGATCGTACGTTATAACAGGCCAAGTTCAATTTCCGTGCATGGCAGCCTGGTCGTACCCAGAGATTCTTAGCACCCTCTGCTTCCACTCTGATCCTCTCGCTGCCGTAAGAGGGAGAGTGAAAGCTGCTGGGGACTGAGGGCCATTTGTATTGTTGTGCTCTCATTGCTGGAGGGTTTGGTCTTTTCCTCTTCACGCTGACTAGTCGTCTTGAAGAGAACCACTCTACACGTTCGTTGCCACCTAAGTGACGTAACAGGGCTTACCATCGAGAAGGTGTGCATGAGTGGATTTTAGGGAGGCAGGCCAACCGGACTTCTCCTAAATCTTCTGTAATAGAGAGATATTGGATCCATCAGTGTTTTAGGCTGAGTGTCTGATAACACACAGGATACCTGTTCCCCTCTAAGCCCCTTCACATAGATATGTAGAACCAAAACAGGAATTTAAAAATTCACTGCAGTTTTTTACATTTGGTACTTTTCTCGGCAAATATATTTCTAAAAGTCTTTTTCTGATCTCGCTTTTAGCATTAGCATTAGTAGAGGCATTTGATGCAAGAAAGCAAGCTTATGCAGCATCAGCCAAAAAAAAAAAAAAAAACCACTTCCACTTCACCACTCTGTTTGTTCGAAATACCTGTCCAGCTGAGCCTTAAACTTATTTAGGCTATCAACTTCCACGACAAGGGATGGAAGTCTGTTCCACCAACCAACCACCCGCTGGCTAAAGGCAAATTTCCGCACGTCTATCCTACATCTGTCTTTCCTCAATTTGAATTTATGCCCTCTCAGGTGATTATTCTGAGTGAGAGGAAGAATCCCATGAGCATTGAGCATGCTCAAACCATTCAAGGCTTTATACACCTCTATCAGATCACCTCGCTGGTGCCTAGTCTCCAGACACTGTAATTTGCAAAGCTTACGCCTTTCTTCTTAAGAGCACCCCTTTGTTCCATTCACTAATCTTGTTGCCCTTCTCTGTACTCGTTCCAGCAGCTCTACATCCTTCTTGAAATGAGGCCTCCAGACCTGTATACAGTACTCTAGGTGTGGCCTTGACCATTGCCTTATACAAGGGAATAATCACATCCTTATCCCTGCTAGAAAAATTCCTATATATCATTGACATTACACCATGAGCTACTCTTGCAGCCCGTCTGCACTGCTCAGAGAACTTCATATCTCCCTGCACAACCAACCCCAGGTCCCTTTCATTCTCTACCACTGTCAGTGTAGTACCACAGAGTTGATACGTTGCTCTGGGCCTGCTGTTTCCCATGTGTAGTACTTTACATTTGTCAATGTTAAACTTCATTTGCCACCTCTCAGCCCATCTGCTCAACCTTTCCAGATCCTGTTGCAGCAGCAGCATAGTGTCAGTAGTGTCCTTGACAACCCTGCCTACCTTTGTATCGTCTGCAAACTTCGACATGAAGCTTGATATACCATCATCAATATCATTTATAAATACAGAAAACAATAATGGACCCAACACTGAGCCCTGAGGGACTCCACTAATAACATTAGTCCACGACGAGCAGTGTCCATTGATTACCACTCTCTGTCTTTTACCCCTCAGCCACCCCTTTATCCACAGCAGCAATTTGCCTCCAGTGTCACACTGCTCCAATTTGTGCAGCAGTCTTCCATGTGCAACAGTATCAAAAGCCTTTCTAAGATCCAACTATATAATATCAAATTAGGAAGATATCATTTAGCAATGTAATAATTTTATTTTCAAGTAATATTTTTTTTCTCCATCTCAGCTATTTTTTCTGCAATTTGTTTTGTATCTAAGTCAACATTAAATGGATAAGAGATATATTGAACAATGTCTTCAATTATTTTAAAATCACTGAATCTGATTTCAAAATCATCCACAACTTTCTCAATTTCAGAAACATTTCTATTACATTCAAAACCAGGATTATTTTTGAAAATAATCTTGCATATTTGCAAAATGATCGAATTGTTTATCTTTGAGATCCTTAGCCATTGCCAAAAATTGATATTTATGTGCAGAAATACTACTAATCATGTCGCCCACATTTTTATTTTTTGCTTATAATTCCAAATTCAGATTACTTAATTTACTGGTAAAATCTGCCAAAAAAGTCAGATCACACAACCACTCCATATCTTGTAGCTGCTGATAATCATCTCCCCTTTGATCAACAATTTTTTAAATTTCATTCAGCAAATTGCAAAATCTCTGTAGAAACTTAATCCAACTCAGCCACCTCACATCTGTGTGTAATATCAGATATGATTCATTTTCATTGAGTTCATTCTGAAAACTGTTCTTTGAAGAGATTGTCCTCTGATGAAATTCACGATTTTGAAAGCTATGTTCATAACACTTTTAGTATTTAATCTTTTTCTGGCTAACGCTTGTTGGTGGATGATATAGTGGTAACTCAAAAAATCTGCAAATTCATCATCCTTTTGGCACAATGCGACGAATCCGTTAAGATTCTCCTTCATTGCTTTAGCTCCATCTGTTGTTATTGATAGGAGCATAGTGGTAATTTAATTTTTTCAATAAACTTTTTGAATGCTTCAAATATGTCAAGACCTCTAGTTCTTTTTTTTAACGAAACCAATACCCAGCAGTTCTTCTCTAGTGGCAGAATCATCGAAAAACCATAGAAATAAAAACGAGCAATTGAGCTGTATCACTGATGTCTGTGGATTTATCCAGTTGTAAAGAAAAGGACACACAATTAGCAATATGAGCAAGCAATTGTTTGCTCACATTTTTATTCATTTTCGATGCGTTGCATCACAGTATTTTGAGATAATTGCAAATCTTGAAGAGCACTTTTAATTTCATTTTTGTTCTTAAAATTTTCAAAAAAGAGAATATGTTATTTCTAAAAATGCATCTTTGATCATCAGAAAATGGTTTGCATTTTTTTGCAAGAATTTGACTCACTTTAAATGATGCTACAGTTACTGCTTTAGATTGTAAATTAGGTGTCATGAACAGATTTTGTTGTGTGAATAATCTTGATTTAAGTTCTTTTAATTTATTTTTTCTAAGGTCACTATTAGGCAGAAAATCGGATTGGTATTTACCATGGAGTGCGTTGAAGTGCCTTTCTAAATTTTTTTTTTTTTTTTTTTTTTGGGTATAGCCACAAAAGAACAAATCAAACAACATTTTCCTTTTATCATTACAAAAAAGTATTCTAGTACCCCACTCTTGATGAAAATGATACATTTTACTCTTTTTTGTAGTAATCATTTGAAATCAATGGGTATTAAAGTAACTGTCCAGTTATTAATATTAAGTAAGCTAAATAAGAATTCAACACATACACTATGGCTCCACAACCGTAACTGCATGAATTTTCACTAGACAAGAGTAGCGGCTATGTGGCGATAAGAATAGTCATATGGTTCGATGGGTTTCTAATAAGTGTATAGCAGTGGGGTGCATAATAATAATAATAATAACCTTTAGATTTTGAATAATCTATTTTTTATATATATTTAAAATTTGTCATGATCGACCAAAATTAAAGCCGTGGTTGATTGGTAAATCGCAATCAACTTGTTGGCCGCCCCTGGTCTATAGGATTTAGGATCAGTGGGAGGTTTTTCAGGGTTCTTTAAAATGAGCCTGAGCATGGCTATTTTAAAGGCCTTGAATGGATTGAGCACGCTGAATTCTGATGGGATCCTTCCGCTTGTTCAGATTACGAACCTAAGGGGGCATAAATTCAAATTAAGAAAAGACAGATGTAGAATAGATGTACGGAAATTTGCCTTTAGCCAGCGGGCGGTTAATTGCTGGAACAAACTTCCACCTGTCGTGGAAGTTGACAGGTCGAATAAATTTAAGGAGGAACTGGACAGGCATTTGGAGAGAATGGTGTGATTTTTTTTTTTTTTTTTTTTTTTGTTGGCTGATGCTGCATAAGCTCATACATTTGCTTTCTTGCATCACATGCCACTACTACTACTATTTTCCAAATTTTGGGGAAATTTCCTTCTCTGTCAGACACTGATTGTATAGATTTATAAGTTTGTCAGGTGTAAATTCAGCCAGTTTTTTAATTATTTCAACTTCACTAGAACGTCAAATCCTGGGCATTTATTGATTTTAGTTTTTGTCAAAGCTAGCTGTAATTCTTCTTTTGTGAATAGAGGCTCCATGTTGGCATTTTCATAGTGTGAGTTTTCCTTGATGATGTCATTCTGAGTATGGGAATAATTCTCAGCTTCAGTCTGGATAATAGTGCTTAGTATGTTGTTAACAGACTCTTCCCAACACAAGTTTGGGGTTCAATCCGGTTTGACTGTAGTTTCTGTAACATCTCCTCTTGGCAGCTATTCTGGGTCAGTGTTCCCAGAAGTTCCCACCAAGTGCCTCCAGGATTCTTTTCTTTTCTCTAATGAGGGCCGTGTATTGATTCCTGAGATTCCTATAGGAATCTCTCAGTGCATCTACCTCATTTTGTGGCCAGGGTGTTCTGGCTCTCTGAAAATGTCTCCTCACCTGGTACCAACACTCCACTTTAAAATCTCGTCCTTTATCTAAACTTTGGTTTTCCAATAAATGTGCTAAGGCTGTCCAAGAGAAGAATGTTGCATATCGTAATTGGCTTGTTTCTAATTCTTCAGTTTCATTTTCTGCCTACACCAAAGCTCACAACAATTGTAAAGCAGTTATTAATCAGTCCAAACTAGAGTTTGAACAGGCTAAGAGTAGAAAACTTGCTTCTTGCCCTAATGGTAGCCGAGCATTCTGGTCTCTTGCCAAAGCTATTGGCCGCAACTTTTGCCCATCTCTGCTCCCACCTCTGTCCAAACCAGATGGTTCTGTTGTCACTTCAGCCAAGGATAAAGCTGACCTGCTAGCATCCCATTTTTCTTCCAGCTCATGTATTAATGATCTTGGTAAAACACCTCCCACCATTCCTAACACGCTCCATTCAGTGCCTCCTGTGGTCTTCCGTCAAAAGGATATCAGAAGGATTTTGATGAATCTTGATGCTAAGAAAGCTCCAGGTCCTGATGGTATTTCTCCACTTGTTCTCAAAACCTGTGCTCCTGAACTTCTATTCTATGCCGCCTTTTTTCACTTTCTTATTCCAAAGGTGTTTTTCCTTCTGCTTGGAAATTTGCTCATATCCAGCCAGTTCCTAAAAAGGGTAACAAATCCCTCCCATCCAATTATCGTCCCATTGCAATTACTTCTACTCTTTCTAAAGTAATGGAGAAATCAATTAACCACCAACTCTTAAACTACCTAGAAACCTTCCATCTGATCAACGATCGCCAGTATGGATTCCGTCAGTGTGGATCCACTGGTGATATTCTGGCTTATGTTACCCATTCATGGACTAATTCAATGGAAAGGTTCTGTGAAACAAAAGTAGTTGCTCTTGACATCTCAAAGGCTTTTGATCGTGTTTGGCATAAAAGTCTTCTAAACAAGCTTCCATCTTATGGTTTGCCAACTGTTTTTAGTAATTGGTTATCCAGTTTTCTCTCTGATCGCTCACTGAGGGTGATGGTAGATGGCTCTCTGTCTTCTAACTTCTCCACTAATGCCGGTGTCCCCCAAGGTTCAGTTCTTTCCCCCACTATTTTCCTCTTGTATATCGATGACCTTCTTCCATTGACTGGAAATCGTATCCATAGTTTTGCCGATGATAGCACATTGCATTTAACTTTCCATTTTGAGAAACCTTGTCCAGCTCAATCAGCTTCAAGTTCTCGAAAATCTGCTGCCAATTCCTTAAATGCCGATCTTCAGGTAATTCTCCAGTGGGGCAAAGACAACTTAGTTGATTTCAACCCTTCTAAAACTCAGTCTTGTCTTATATCTCGCAAAAAGGATTCTTCTGTTCCTATGCTTATCTTTAGTGACACTCCGATTTCTAGGCAAAATGATATATCTCTTTTGGGGATTACCCTGACTTCTAATCTCTCTTGGCACAAGCACATTACAAATATTGCTTCCTCTGCATCTAAAAAACATGGTTTTCTCTTTCGCTCTTGGCGTTACTTTTCTTCCAAACAGCTGCTCACTCTGTATAAATTGCAAATCTGCCCTGCCATGGAATATTGTTCCCACATCTGGGGTGGTGCCCCCAAAACCTCTCTCAGGCTTCTTGATTCCATTCAGAAGAGGGCAGTTAGGTTAATTAATGATTCATCTCTAACAGAGTCTCTCCACTCGCTTTCTCATAGACGCACTGTTTCTGCTGCATGCCTCTTCTACAGATACTTCCATGGGCACTGTTCTTCTGAATTGGCTTCTATAATTCCTGCTCTCTCTTTCAAAACAATCCGAACACGTGCCGCCACCAGCCAACATCCATTTACCGTCCAACTTCAAACCCACAGAACCAACTTTTCATCTTCCTCATTTATTCATTCAACTGCTGTTTTCTGGAACAACCTTCCTTCATACGTATTTCCTGAAAATTATAATCTACAGAAGTTCAAGTCCAATATCAACAAATATCTTCTTTCGTCTTCTCAACCTCCAACCCAAGCACGGTACTAAGTACTATAGGTTCTAATACCTCTCGTGTTTGGGGTTCTCATAAAAAAAATAAAAATACCCCTTCTCCTGAGTATAATCAGTTCAGGGCACCACCAGGGGACTACTTGCTTCCTAGGTTTTTTCCCTTTGGGTGGATAGTGGTCTGCACATGTTAACAGGAGAGACTATTTTTACAGGAATGGGTGTAAGATTATTTACCGATGCATTGGGCAGTGTGAAGTGGGTTGGAAAACTGCTAGCTTGGGGGAGGGATACACAGACTAACAATTTAAACAGCAGCCGAAGGCAGAGAAGTAAGTGATTCTTGCACTGCTTCTGTTGGAACATGCAGGTCTGTAAAGCCAAATGTTTTGGATTTCAAGGCCGGCTGGGGTCCTCATGGAACAAGCAAATAAAGTCAGACCTCTATATAACGAAATCGATCGTTCCCTTGAAAAAATTCATTAAACGGAAATTTCGTTATAAAGAAATATGACCTTTTCAACAATAAAAAATTCTGTAAATTCAGAAATATAGTAAAAGATGGGAATGAATAAATTTTCTAACATTTCAAAATAATTAATTTATTAATACATACATATTAAGAAATTACTACTTACAATGTATTAGTACACTTTTAAGAATCATTTTGTGAAATATTTGGTTATTTTTTTAAATTTTTTGTTGTACACTGCATTCTACTGTACAATGTTCATAAAAATGTTTACATTAATCACAGGGGCTCACATCTGGTGGGTATGGGCTTGGCACACCCAGGGTTTTGAGCTGGATATCATCTTTCTTGGTGATTCTCTCTCTCAGGTTAACTCGGGAATTTTTTTGGCTGGTGCAGCATAAGCCTCAGGCTTCCTTGCACCATATGGCTAATAGTAATAATAATTTGTTTAAACACTCAAAATATATACTGTATTCTGTTACAGTTTCTTCCCACTGAAGGCCTCAATGCAAAGTTTCAAATAATACCAACATTTCTTTGGAAGGTTTAATTTTTCCCTCGTTTTCATCCAACTCATTGCCGATATTGTCACTAGTTCTTTGAATGCTCTCCAAAATGTTGGCATCACTCGGATATTTGGCTACTATGACATCATTATCAACTCCTAAAAATTCATCAAGAATAATTTCTCCACTGTTCATACCTCGCTTGGAACTCATCCCAAGATTGCTCAATGTCTTGTAGTAGTTCATCTCTCTCTCTTATTGCACTTAATTAGCATTTAGGCAAAACATGCTTTTGCGAAACAATTCTTAATCGTTGTTTCCATCACATCTTTACTCCACAATTTAACCAACTCTGATATGCACATCTGCAAATCTATAGATTGGTTGGTTTCTATTCTCAGTAGAATTTTTTTCAGTATGCATCTTTGGTAGTGCATTTTCAAACCCATCCATCCAAATATTTCTTCTTCCATCCAAATACCTTGTCTAAACTGCAGCCCATTGGCTGCAGTTTAGACAAGGTATTTGGATGGAAGAAAACAAGCTTCACACTTGTAAGTTTCGAAATTACCAAGTGAAGGTGGGCAGGACAGTTGTCGACAATTGACGCAATTTTTCTATTTTCTTTTGTCATCTTTCTATCGAAATTTAAAATCCACTGTTCGAAAATTTCACTTGTCATCCAAGCTTTTTTGTTGTTGTAATCCAACTCTAGCAACTTTACTCCTTTGAAACACCGGGGTGATTTACTTTTGCTTATTACCAAAAGCTTTAGTTTTTCATTACCAGCCATATTTGCACCAACCAAGAGTGTAATTCTCTCCTTACTATTTTTACCACCTAAACATTTATACCTTTAAAAGTCAGTGTCTTGTTAAGCAAACATTTAAAAAATAGATATTTCATCAACGTTGAATATGTCTTTGAGTTGTAGTCTTCCGTAATTTTTTTCAAAACTGTTTCTTTCCAATGGGTGGTCTAGTACCCTTTTCCAATGGGTACAGTCTAGTTCCCATTGGAAAGGGTGCTAGACTGTACCCTTTTTTAAATTACCCATAAATTTCAGCCCACTCATGAACTCCAATAATCTGCTTTTAATAATGAGAAAAAACTAATCAGTACATCGTTATCGACTTCCACTGCCACTACTGATAACATGCACCAATCATTTACCGAGAATGCAAGGAGAAGCTGCAGTACCGGTAAACGCTTTTGACCGGTAAAAGTTTCCTGAAGTTTCCTGTGGTTCTCGTGTTGGCTTTCGTTACCTTAGCCCAGCTGAAATGCAAGCATTAATCCTAAAATTTTTCTTTGGAAGATAAGATATGCTGTATTTTAACCCCTTAGAGGACAGTGATATATTGACCATCTAAAATGCAGTTGAATATCTTAGATATGACTAAGTAAAACTAACTCTTAGTGGATTTATTGCCAAAATTATTGCTAAAAATTGTGTAACCTTTGAGCTCTACAAAATAAAAAAAAAAAAAAAAAAAGGTATAAAAAGTTTTGTCCTATAAAGGTTTGCATGGATGGGGATATCCAGAATAAAACAAAAAGGGGGTGAAGAGTATATAGGAATGATTGATATTGAGTCAGTTCTTTAAAATAATTTGTCACAGAAAAACAGAATTATATTCAAATGATATGGATTCCAAAGCTTATTCTGATGCATTTGGTGACAACAAAACAATGGAAACAAACATGATTGATTGATTGATTGATTGCCTGTTTTTCTGAGTTAAAAAAAAACAAAAAAACCATAAGTTTTCACCTAGCTCGATGGAAGAAACCTAATATTTTAATCCACAAACTTTCATGAGAGACTGACTAACTTGGTGAAGGTGCAAATGAGATCTCCCCCCCCCCATCTAGATGCGACTTGCTTTTTCTGTATGGTTTGAAAGGAGGACAGTCATAACTACTGTGCTAGCAGTGAGTGCATTCAACAAAGGGTTTGTTCTTTGTTTAGTATTTGGTTTAGTGTGCAAAAATCACTAGGCTCCTTAAAATACTCAGGAATGATAAACAACCAAAATCTAAAGTAATATGAAAGAGGTGATGACATTTTTGTTAAATGTAGGCTCACCTCAAAATCCATGATTAAAATTTGAAGTTCATAGGAAGTGAAATATTAAAAGAATTAAACTATATAAAACTTGCCCTGAGGAAGGAGGGGTGCACCGGTTTTTTCCAGGTTGTTGTCTATAAAAGAAAGATCCAGAACCGGGGTATAAAGAACCAAGACTTTCGATATTGTCATCATGAGTTGGGGAGTAAGTAACAGCACTTCAAGCCCTAGCTGAATAATCATATAACTGTCATGTAGGCAGCAGCAAATGTGTTCTTCATTCAGCATTAACAAATAGTGTTTTTATTAATTTAAAAGAAATATTCTGCAATGTCTTTCCAGCAGAAAGGTCGATTACTGTTAACAATTTGCAAATTATGGTTTTTTGAAGTTGGCATTTTGGCAAATTTCTCACTTTTCCCTTACAAATACTTCAGTGGTTTATATTTTTCCATTTATTTCAAATACACTTCTTTAAAATATAATAAATTTAACTTTTTTATTTTAGCATTTAATATTTTAACTTTTTTTTTTTTCTAACTAGGACAAATATAAAAGGTCATTAGCAGAAAATGAAAATATTCGTATGCGAATGAGGAGACAGATTGAGGAAGCTAAAGAATTTGGAATTCAGAGCTTTTGTAAAGACCTTCTGGAAGTGGCTGATATCCTTCAGTTAGCAACAGAAAGTGTACCAAAGGAGGCTTTAACAGATGCCAATACTCATCTGAAGAATCTTTTTGAAGGGCTCTCTATGACTGAAGCACAATTGCATTCTGTGTTCCGAAAACATGGCCTGATTCAGCTAAATCCACTTGGTGAGAAATTTGACCCTAACATGCATGAAGCCTTGTTTGAACAAGTAGAACCATCCAAAGAACCAGGAACTGTAGCACAGGTGACCAAAGTGGGATACAAATTGAAAGAGAGGACAATACGCCCTGCACTAGTTGGAGTTGTAAAAGCACAAACTGGTAGTTCCTCATAATGTATGTAAATTTTTATGGAATTGAATTTAAAAAAAGAAAATTCCATCTCTAATTGTCACAAAAATAAAATTAAATACAAAGGTGTAATGCAAAAATCTTTAAAAAAATTCTTGAAGTAACAATATTAGTAAATTTCAGTAAGAAACAGTAGTCTGTTTTTCACTAGAGACTAAAAATTAATTGAAATGTAAGTGGATGTAAAATATATAATTAATGAATTACTTTGAACGAAGCAAAGAATTTTAAAAAATGAATAGGAAAATAAAAATAATTGCAGCTTGGCAAGTATTTAAAAAAAAAAAAAAAAACTGTTTCGATTATAATAGGGTTTCTGTTACTACATTTATTCAGATTTGAAAATTTCAGCAAGTGAATCAAATTTCATAAACAGGATAAATCTATTGATGAAATGATTTAAATCTGAATCTTGTGATAAGGCAGCACTTCACCAAAATAAAATTGAGACTTCATTTTATTTAATCCTAACTTCCTTTTTGCATCCTGTTCTCCACAACAGCATAGTCGGCTCACCATATATTACATATTCAGAGAGGTCATAGTTTAAATACAAGTAAAGGCCATAGGAATTCTTAATGCTTTCTTCAGTTGGAGCCCTAGTTAGCATGGGGCTTCTCAAATATACAGTTTTTTCCTTCCTGGGATTTCCCTGAAATTTCCTGGGAAATTTTACAGATTCGAGGGAATGGTTGTATCAATTTAGAACAATCGACTATTTGTTTATATATTTAAAAATTAAACAATATATAGTATAGGAAACAAAAAAGGCTCGAACATTATATTTCTTCATTTACAACTAAAATAAATTTCTTTGTGAAAAAATAAAAAATTGAGTCTCTTTTAAAAAATGAAGCCTTTCTATATAAAATTTCAACATTTACAGTCAGAAATGAACTTTTTTTTATGTACTTTGATAATAACTCCTTAAAAAACAAAGAGCATCAATACTCCTATCACTAAGGCTAGTTCTCAACTTTGTGATAAATAAATCGACTGCAGAAAATGCAGTCGAATCAGAGAGATGATTCAACAGAGGTCGGTGAAATGGTTTTTAGTGAATCAACTAAATGCATAATGTTGGAAGCTCTGTCCCCATTTGCCTCAAATAATTGCAATTCTTGCTTCAAAACCAGGCCTAAACACTGTTTGTGATCCTGAGAAAAAGATGACAATAAACACTATCTTGACAAAATCACTGCTTCTAATTTGTCTCGCAATGTCATGGGACTCGTGGGTTGCTTTTATAAGAGTTTTTCATCTTGTTGGCGAATTCTGACTTTTGTTGTTGTAACTTATTAATAATGAAAGAAAATACTCCTTCAGCAGTTAGCAGAGTTGCATCACAGCTGCATAATTTTTCTGCACCAATTTTTACTGTCTTGCAGGACTTTAAATTCTTCATTAGTTAAACTTTGCTTTTCTTTAATATCAATTAATGTTTTAAAAACTGCTGCTCTTGTTTCTAAAAATCTCTCAGAATCTAAAATTAGCATCTTTTCCCAGCCATATTCTGCTTTTTAATGTAATTTTGAAGAATTTCATTCTTGAGAGGGGATATCCTGAATATTTTTACAATTTTTCTTCCTTTTTTAGTGCTGCTTTTTTCATCTACATTGGCAATTAGATCTATTTTACCAGAAAAAGCTAACTCCTCAATTTCAATTGCTGTATTCAGATCATCTCAACTCATTTTCATGATTGTCATCTGACTCATTTTCTGCTTGATTTCTACCTGAATCGATTATTATCTTATAAAATACAGGCAGTTCTCGCTTTACGAGAATTTTTTTTTCAAAGTATCAAGTATCAACAAAATCGAAAATATGAACATTAATTGCAAACAATGAACGTTAAACATTCATAAATACCGCATTTCAAACCATGCACGTAGCATTACAATACAGTGTACCTAGCTTTACGATATTAATTCATTCCAGAGACACTATCGTGAAAATATCATAATGTGAACCCAATAACACAATGTTTTTTGGCAGTTTGTTCCACGACCTCGGAAGTTAAATTTTCGCTATATAACTCTCTAAAAGGTCGTTTTTATAGTGCAAATTGTATTAGTTACCAATTCAAATCAGTAAAATGCACTACACTTTCATCGTTATCATATGTTCTGTTATAAGAACCAATTTTGAACGCCTTTGTGACATTTTTCTAAAACACATTTCTGGAGGTCACAGCCATACAACAATAAAAACAATTTGCACTTTCCGCTTTAGTGGGCTTTTCTGTTACGCAAGCAATTATAAATGGGTAGTAAACTCGATGTTATTGCATTTGCTAAAATACCGATATCTGGAATTGTGTGGTTTTTTTGCATTATTATGGTGAAATGTGTTTTTCCTTTACTGAAATCTTCGATTGTATAAAAAACATAAATAAATTTTCAGAATCTTCTCATTCCTTTTTTAAGCTTCGTAAACTTGTTACTCCGTGCAAATTGTGTTAATTGCAATTTGTGCATTCCATTAAAAAATCTTATGCATGCTATTGAAATTTATAAAGAAAATAGATTATCTTGGAAACAAACACCTCTTGAAGCATTTCTCAAGAAGACGACTCCTTGCAACAAACCAATGAGTGCTGAGCCAATTATAAGTGATCAACGAATGTGGATTTAGTCGATGATGAAGATAAACATTCTTTAAAATTTGTAAGTCATAGTAATTTCTTTATTATTATAATTTGTTTGATCATTGTTTAAACATAAATTAATTAGCTAATTTCATTGTTGAGAATGTAACCCCTATTTTTAACATTGTCTGTGGGATTTAATTCCTGCTTTACGAGCATGCGGTAGGAATGAATTAACTCGTCAAGTCGAGAACTACCTGTACATCACATACAGCCAGGTGTATGCCACGTGTATAACATAAGTGATGATGGCAGCTTATTAATTTTCCAAATTTAATCATCACGCTCGTACCATATGTGATGCATGCAACAATGTGCCTCTGAATAGTACTCAGCCCGAATTCTTCTAGCTTAGCTTCTACTGCTTTAACAGCACCTTCTGCAGAAAAAGAGCCAAGAATTCTTACCATTCCTAAATTCACCTTCATCTGTATGAACATTCATATTTAGGTATCTATTTTTCAGTGAAGAATACTCTTCACTGAAAAATAGACGATAGTATATATCTCTTCACTAAGAGATATACTAAACCTAAAACCTTTATTTAATTTTGCTGAAATTTAATTTTTAACTTGGGCCTTGATTATATCATATTGTATTATATACAATGTACTGTAATACGTGTGCTGTAATACTCATTACAACACTAGGATTTACAGGAACTTCATAAGACATTTACATGTCTTATGAAGTTACTCTTTGTAATTGCATTTACAATGAATCCATCTACAGCAACAAGTTTGCTTGTAATTTCTTCTAGAGTTTCTTTCTCCATCTTGACAAATTTAAGTGTCAAATAAACCCCTAGTTGACCAGCCATGGCACAATAAAGTGGAATGACATTTTATGTATTTTGCACTTTCTTCTTTAGAATTCTTTATGAAACATTGCCAGACAAAAGATTTTGAATTAGACATGGGGGTTTGAATTTGAAATCTAGTACTATGAATGATACAAAAAATTAAATTGCATCGAAGGGAAAAAGAATGCACACTGCGTGCTCGCGCGCACACACACACACACACACAGTTGAAAGTTGAAACTGCACATGATCGATATTAACTGCTAACTAGTAACTGCCATGATTCAAATTCAATGAATTACTTGAAGCATAGGCCATGGGCAGTAACTAAGCAAAGCAACAGGTTCAGCACATGGTGCTGTGTCAGTCAGGGTTGCAACTGGCATTTCTCATTACCAAATTGGCAGAAATTTGGTAATTAAATTTGTTTGGTAATGAAGATAAATCATTTGGTAAGCTGGTAATGAAATGGTGATATTTGGTAATAATAAAGTAATATATCAAGTATGAGATTTTTAAATCCTGCAAAAAGTCAAATTCATTTAAATGTTCTTATTCTATTCATAAGACTGACTAACAGTTAGCACTCCTGTTTGCTTACATATCATAGGATACTGCAATATGTACCTGAACGTACTATGTATGTAGTTTTGCGTGCAGTGCGGACTGCAGCTAGCAGAGTGAATTCAATAAATATATATATTTTTTTATTATTATTTTTGAGTAATTTTTAATAAAATCAAGAATTTGGTAATAATTCTTGGTAGATTTGGTAATACATCAAGCACGAGACTTGACAACCATGGTGTCAGTTGCCAAGTGTTACTTGGGGAGATGCCTCTAATTGCAATAACTCTTTCATAATCCATAATCAATATCTCATAACCAACGTTCCCTCTAATTTTTTTTACAGCTGCGTGGACCTGCCACTGTTCTGAGCAGAAAATTTTAACATGACCTGATGTCTGCCCAGCACTTTTGTTTTCTGTAATATATATAATAAGAATATTTACAATGAAAATTGAAAAACTTCATATTTTGTATGTTATTTATTAAATGAATGGTACAAAAAAACTAGCACAACAAAGAAAATTATTTCACATTTTGAGAAATTATTTCACATTTTTTCTTGTCTGTCCTTATTAGAAATCCATTTACTATAAACACTATCCAGATTAATTTTGTACCCAGATGAATGATAAGTTTTAATCATCATCAGATCATCCAAATGTTAAACTTCTAGTGTGTTTCTAGATTTACATTTGATGGAATTCATGACACTGAATCCACATTTGCATTCAGGACTAGAAGCTTGAAACGTTCCACAGATTTGAATAACTGTCAACAAGAATTGACAGTTATTCAAATTCCTCGTTTCTGAGCATGTAGTTCAACAACACATCAGTGAACAACTTAACTGAATCACTCTTAATCTTCTCAGAAACAACAAATTTCAAATCACAGTACTGATGCAATATTATTGTGGCGATGGTTTTGTTTATTGTAATGGTAGCCGAGTATTTTTTTTATTAGTTGTTTAATATCCTCTACTCCAAATTCAAAATTGGCTGCATTTGCCATAGCAATTGGGTCAAAAGCTTGCCATTCTCTTAACTCATCATCAGGAAATCTATTGTCCAAGTGATTACACACACGTTTAATGAATAGAATAATAGGTGTAGTGTCGACATCAGAACTTATAGATGAAATCAAGTCTTTTACTTTGTCACTCCAATAAACAGTATGGCCAAGATACTGTGACCTTATCTTGTTAATCTTTGCTTTTGCATACTGCAGTGCTTCAATTTTATTCAAACAACTTTTCTGAAGGAATTTACAGAGAGATGCCAGATCTTCTAAAACGTCGTTAAGAACAGTAAATACTACCTCGATATTGTGGGTTGGTCAAAATCTTCAGGCAGTAGTTACTGGTTGGATTGTTACATTCGTTAATTTGCTCTTTAAATACTGGATTAAAACTTCGTAATTTCTCATTAAAGCAGTTTCGGCAAAATGTCTTGACAGCCATCTCACTTCGTTTAGTGGTCAAAATGTCAAAACATCACATTCTGTGACATTGACTTATTCTTCTAGCTTTCATTTTTTAATAGATGACCTACTGAACATTGTATATACTGTTCATAACAGTGCTTCTATATCCCGCATGATTGGCACTTTTTTCCATGTGTCTAATCCCAGGTCTTCTCTGTGGACCACGCAATGTTGTTCAGGCAGATGCTTTATTTCTTGTAGAAGAATTGCTGCCACACCATTATTCTTTCCAAGCATAACACATGCTCCGTCTGATGTAAACATCTTTTGAAGATCAAGGTTGTTCTTGATATAAAATCACCAAGAAAAAGAAGAATGATGATATCCAGCTCAGGACCTTGGGTGTGCAGGGCCCATGAAGATCAAGGTTGTTCTTGATATAAAATAATCACCAAGAAAAAGAAGAATGATGATATCCAGCTCAGGACCTTGGGTGTGCAGGGCCCATACTCACCAGATGTGAGTCCCTGGGGCGCATGCAGTTAGTCACATTCAAAATACCTGCAAACACAGTCCTATAGGAAGTTTCATTTTCTGGTCGAAACTTAAAATACAAATTAACATTTTTGTGTACAGAAATGTCTGTACTTTCATCAGCAATTAATGTATGGAAAGCAGATTTCTGACAATCTCCCATTATTTGTTTCTGCAATACAAAGCTGATACACTCAACAAATTCAAAAGCATAGTTCTTGCTGCGCCAACTCTGGTATAGTTATATTTGGAAATGTGCATGAATTTCTTGCATGGAATGCATTGAAGCATTAATTTTAATTGCTAAGATAATGTTATCAATCAGCACCTTGACCATATTAGAGTTAGACGTCTTTCACGCATCTTGTTCACTGTTGCTTCACGCTCTTTTGGAGTTTCAGTTAACATTCGCAAAATTCCACCTTTCTTCTGGTTGCATAATTTGGTAACTGCATCTACATGAATTCTCTGGTTGAGAGGCCGTTTTAAGTAATCTAACTTCCATTCTTCCCATATTTTTCCGCTACGGAACTTGCCCCCCAACTTTCGCTTCCACACAAATGGTGCATACAACATCATCAGTATCTCGATATTTAAAAATATCGCCAATTGTTATTTATTTATTTTTTTGATGTGAAGATGCTAGTTCAGCTTCTACAAGCTGCAAAAGCTATTCCTTCTTAAATCTTGCACAAGCTTTGTTCTTCAAAATTTAACTCTCCTTTTTGACATCGTAAGGATACTAAAAATAATAATTATTATAATTTGGCAATACTAAACAAATTAATTATTAAGTGAAGAAACATAATTTTAACAAAAATTAGAATTTTCAGTGAGGGTGCACCTTCCACAGCTTCTACGTTATTATCATCCAGTTTTGTATGCATTCCTTGCGACTTTTTGAAGATGCTTCCAGCAGCATTTTTAAAAGAAAATTTCAGCTGTGTGTCAACAATTTAGCAGTGCATGGCAGCATTTCAATTACTGTGCACTTGTGCAGCTTAGAAGCAACATTGTCATAACTCATTATTGCATATCATTATATTAAAAAATATATATTTAAAACAATTTAATGTTCCCAGGAAATTTCTGGGAATTAAAAAACCAATAAAAACATGCAGGATCCTGGAAACCCAGGAAAGAAGCTCCAGTTAGCAAGTCTCAAACAGAGAAGGCAAGGTTTTCTTCGATAAATAATTCTGTTTTTCAGTCCATATAACAGCCAGCGAACATATGTTATGTGTAGGCAATACATGATGAAAATGATCACATTTATTACCATATGAACTAGTACTATGAATGAAGTACAGTACACTATTATTCATGGGTGGATTAACTAGCACTGTGAGAAATTCCTTGGGAATCTACTAGCTCACTCTTTTCATATTTCAATAATCCTTCAGTTTTACTTTAAAATTAACCAACCTACTGTTGGTTAATTTTAAAATTCTTCTTCTCTCTGAGTTTCTTATTTGGATCTACATATATCCATTATGCTAAAATGGAAAAGGGTTGTTTTTATAGTATTCTATGATTTAAATAGTACCATTTGCAGACATGCCAACAAAGGGAAAAGCAAATTTCGTTGTTTTCCTTTTTTCAAAAAAATATGTATGTATAGTAATATATTTTATGTTACAGTGGATTCTGGTTAATTGGGACACGTCGGGACTAGTGCACTTTGGCCCAATTAAGCAGCTGCCCCAATTATGCAAAGTTTCATGTAAATAGAAAAAAGGCAGACTACCATTAAACTGACCACAAATTATTTATTCAAATAAATTAGAGCCAAATATTGAATATTTAAATATTCTTCATGCAGAACTTTCCATTTTCGCTCATCGTCAATATCGACATCATTAACAACCTGTCCGAGGATACGTACGTTGTCCTTAAAGTCCTATCTAATCCTATTAAAGCAAACTACACAACAAATTAGAGAAAAATATTTGATATCCAAAATTTTAATTTATGTAACAAACATGTGTGTACTTGCCCTTCAACTTTTAGTTTCTAATTGTCATTGACAGATGAATTTATTCAGTGTACACTGCTGTGTTTTTTTGATTGACTGTGAGTAGGGCTTACAATACTGGAATCCTGTCATTTTTTTCCACTGTTCAAATATCAGTATTGATACTAAAATACCAGTTTTTCAGTACTAATTCAAAAAATAATTGTTTATGATTTATTCATGTAAAGGTTATAAAATCAACAACAATAAATCATTGATATTACTGAATTTGCAACTGAATGATTGTTATACACTGCCCCAAGACCCACTACATAATGACAAAAGGTAGTGTAAATACTAGTAAACATCACGGAAGGGATAAATCCCCATAGCGTCATCCAGTAGACTTGATTATAATCCCAAGATAATGACCAGAAAATAGGACCCAGACTATATATATATATATATATCCAATATGTTAAATTAAATAAAATAAAACAAAACGTAAGCCAGTAGTATGGCAAAAACTGTAGAGCGAAAATTAACATAAAAATAACCCAAATAAACAATCGAATGAAAAGAAAGAATAGATATAAATAGTAGCCCGTAAACCCTTGTATAATTTCGAACTTTTAATCCAATTAAAACTATACAAAATTTAGATTAATGCCAATTATTCTAAATTTTGTATATTAATTTAGCGGTACCCCCCAGAGGTACCAGTTCCGAAAGACGTGAAATATCACCAAAAGAGGGTTAAAGGAACTACCAGACAATAACAAAATCAAAATAAATTAAAATAAAATAGACTGACCATCATGCCCCATATCGACAGAGGACCACGAGGCCAATAATGGTCATGGAATCACTGCATTTCAATCGCTATACAAATCGTCGCCATGGTGAAAAGATCGAAGTACCAATTCACCCTCCCTCCTCCGATCAATCCACCAATGCAGAGGATTTGTACGGCGGTGATCCTTATGCAGAGAAAAATAAAATATAGAACAGACAGCACTCTAGAGCAGAGCCACACCACTGACGTACTGTAAGCTGAATCAGCTTATATAGAAGAAAAAAGGAAAATAGATGGCGGCACAGGCGTTGCTAAATTAGCATATCGACCCATTACTGTTGAATTATATTAAATGTTGACAAAAGTTAAATTATAATGAAATAAATAATTAATTATTTATTTCATTATAATTTAATATAATTCAATGATAGTATATATATATACAAAAGGTACTAGGAAAGTTTTGCAATATGACGCAACAATGAATCACAGGAAGCTGCTTGTTGCTGCATGTTGAGACATGTTCATACGTGCATAGTAGCCGGCGCGCCAAGTCGATGGGCTCAGTTATTCATTAGTAGTGAGAGTGTAAAGTGCTCGCGATGGCATCGTGGTCACGAAATGAGATAAGGATAGTTTTGCGGTATAATTTCGTGCGTGGTTTAACCATAGACCAGTGCTTAGAAGAAATGACTCTTGCACTAGATGATGATTGTCCACATCGTACAACGACATTCAGGTGGTATAGAGAATTCCAAAGGGGAAATTTCACTCTGGAGGATTCTGAGAGGCCGGGAAGGCCACGAACGTCAGTTACGGAGGAAAACGTTACCGCTGTGAGGAAAATGCTTGACGAAAACAGGCGAGCGACCTACCAACAGATAGAGGATACTTTGGGCCTAAATGCACCAGCAATTCGTTCGATTCTGCAAGATCATTTGCACGTGAAGAAACTTTGTTTTCTCTGGGTGCCGCATCAACTGACTGAAGAGCAGATGACACGGCGTGTGACTTGGTGCCGGGAGATGTTAAAAAAGTTTGATAAGGGACAATCTCGGTATGTGAACAACATCGTGACAGGTGACGAGACTTGGCTGTACTTTTACGATCTGCTGACCAAGGCTCAAAACAAAGTTTGGGTCTTTGATGATGACGACACACCCGTAATTGTCAGAAAATCCCGATCTGTAAAGAAGAAAATGATAGCTGTATTTTTCAAATCGAGTGGAATTGTGGAACGTGTCATTTTGGACACGCAGAAGACAGTCACAGCTAAGTGGTATACTGAACAATGCCTGCCTAAAGTCATTGGATCTATGAAGAACCTGCGGCCAAAGTCAAGAATGGACACCTGGTACCTCCATCACGATAATGCTGCAGCTCACAGCGCCAAAGCCTGCACCGAATATTTGACCACGACAGGACTGAAACTTCTCGAGCACCCTCCCTACAGTCCAGACCTTGCTCCCTGCGACTTTGCACTGTTCCCGCATGTGAAAATGAAGCTAAAAGGGAGGCGGTTTTCCAGTGATGAGGACCTTCTATGGGCTTGGGACAACGAGTGTGCTTTACTCCCTAGTGAAACTTGGCAGAACTGGTTTAAAGATTGGTTTTGGAGGATGGAGAGGTGTATTGAATGTAGAGGAAATTACTTTGAAAAAATTAAATAAACAAAGTTGTATTGCAAAACTTTCCTAGTACCCTTTGTATATATATATATATGCAGTCTGGAAAGATGACATCCCAGATTTAACTCCCTATTAGTGTCCCACCTGGATGAGACTGAACAGCCAGCTTTTCGGGGCCTGCAAACTGATGGAGATGATATACGGTGGCACTCTCCTGCTGGGACAACCCATTGGCGACCCAAATCTGCACTCCCTTGAGTGGATCTTTCTTTCCAAACTCCTAGGGGGTGGGGGAAGAGGCTTGCCTCTCCTCGCCTCCCCAATTTTCTGACTCTGGTGGGGCATGGGCATGCCTCACTGCCTGCAAGGGCCATCTACTCTGTCGGCCCCTTACTTCCAATTTCTTTCCCCTAGTCTTCAGCATCCCCCCCCAAACTTTTGTCTTTCACAGCATTTAGCCCTACATGTCAAAATTAAGAGAACATCAAAATTCTTGCCTGAACCTATTTGGTTTTTAAAACTCACTTTTACCACACAGCCCCATGTCACATACTATTAATACTAACTTGTTAAGTATTAATTTTTTTTTGGTCCTAGCTACTGAAATCCCAGGAAAGTAAGTGGCAGGACCGGCCAGAGTACAAATATTGGTAACCCCCGGTCGGCCTCCCCGTGGCTGGTATTGGTAACGTCGGGTCTCACTAGGGGCCCGGTGGCTAACAGCCTAGACGAACAATGGGCACAACATACTACATACCCCCACACACTTTTAATTCCCTGGCTTGTCTGGTATATAGAACATATGCGGAGATGGGAGAAATCTCAGGAGCCGTCAGATCCTCAACATACCTAATATTAACTGGATTAGCAAGCATTTACTATATTTTTGCTTATAGAATAACTGTATTTTTAATAATTTTTTTTAGAATATATATTATTGTAATAAAATTGATTTAAAACGAATTAAAGTAATTACTTGTTTTTTCCTTGCTTTATTGCACCTAATTTTCATCAAAATTTATTGAGAAAGATGTTTGTTTTTGGAATACTGGTATCCCAATTTTATAAATTAAACATACCGAAATACTGATATTGTGAGCCTGAACTGTGAGTGAACAGAATTAGCACAGACATCTAGTGCAGATAATGCAGACTGCCTTTGTTGCCTTCCTGCATCTTCGTAACCCTTCAATGAATTTCCTGGCATCCTGTGTAGTCATTCATTCAAGTTCAGATGTATCACTTTCCTCACCTTCTGATTCCTTGTCTTGGTGTTTTGATAGAATGCTTTCAATTTTTGAAAGCATTCTATCAGAAGCATTCTTCTAACATTCAATATTATTGTTGATATCTTAATTCTTCATAGTTCCTAACTTTTTGCAGTTCTAAAATGGCTTCATATTCACTTTTGGGTGTTTCTGGCATCTCCAAGCCTGAAAGCTTAAAACTGCAGTGAGAAAAACAGTTCTGAATTGTCTTACTGCTTGTTTCTCAACAACTATCAGCAACAAACTGTAGCACATGGAGAAGGTTAACTTTTGCACTCACGTCCTTGGCTGTGGAAGATGTCAGTAGATTTTCTTCACTCGCTTCTAGGATGTGGTTCTCTAACTTTCCGTGTTACAGCATATTCAAATTTTTTATTCCCATATCCATTGCCTGCACCCAAGATGTGTTGGCAGGCAGAAATTCTTACATTGTGCTGACAGTGTAGGACAGGACTGACAGGTTTATTAGGTCTGCGTGGTAGCACAGTGGTATCGTCGCCGTCCTCCGCACAACCGGTGTAAAAGGCCTGGGGGTTGGAATCCCGTCGTTGATGCCAGGATCTTTAGTGGGCTTTTTTCACCCTGTGGCTGACTTAGTCGGTCTCAGGCGTTGATAGCAAGGTTTTTTCTCCCGAAACTGGGTTTTTTTTTTTTAACCCCGGGGGCTTACATCTGGTGAGTATGGGCTTGGCACACCCAGGGTCCTGAGCTGGATATCATCATTCTTCTCTTTCTTGGTGATTCCCTTCTACTTTTGACTCTCTCTCTCTCTCTCTCTCTCTCTCTCTCTCTCTCAGGGTAACTTGGGAATTTTTTTTTCCTGGTGCAGAATAAGCCTTAGGCATCCTTGCACCATATGGCTATTAATAATAATAATACACCTACCTAGTAGTGCGTTGAGCCTCCTTTAGCCTTCAAAATAGCCTGAATTCATCTAGGCATGGATTGAACAAGATGCTGAAAATGTGCAGGAATGGAGTACCATGCAGACATGAGTGTGTCACGCAGTTCCTTGAGATTCGACGGAGGTGTAGATCTGCAGTGAACAGCCCTTTCCAGCTCATCCCAAAGATGTTCAATAGGATTGAGATCCGTGGACTGAGCAGGCCACTGCAGCAAAGAAAAGTCATTGTCATGTTCCTGGAACCAGTCCATAGTGATTCGGGCTTTGTGCACTGGCGCATTATCCTGCTGGAAGTAACCATCTGACTGAGGATAAACTGTCAACATGAACAGGTGCATTTGGTCAGCAACAATGTTTAGGTACGATGTGGCATTCAGACGTTAATCTACGGGTATCAATGGACCCAACGTGTGCCAAGAAAACATTCCCCACACCATAACACTGCCTTCACCACCTTGCGCAGTAGTCGTCATCAGACATGACAGGTCCATGGATTCATGTTGTTTTCGCCAAATTCTGAGCCTTCCATCAACATGATGTACCAGGAACTTTGACTCGTCAGACCAAGCAACTGTTTTCTAATCCTCGATAGTCCAGTGCTGGTGTTGCTGTGCCCACAGGAGACATGCTCTCTTGTTCTTCATTGATAACAAAGGTACACGATCTGGCTGTCGGCAGTTGTAGCCCATTCACAACAAAGTGCGACGATAAAATTGCTAGTAATCGTTAATATAAGCAGTAAGCAATTGACTGAAGATCAGATAGAAGTCTTAAATTTAGGGCCCAAGTTCGCTATGATTCCGCCCAAAGTGCCCATAGCAGAAATAGTAATGGACGTTGAGAGAGCGGTAAATAAGTTACCTGAGTGCATGGCTAATGAAATTCGTGTAAAGACAGCAGCCATTCCAAGTCAAGCTAAGAAAGCTCCCTCTAATCTTAATGCAAAGCAAAGACTAGCACTTAAAAGAGCCTCAAGCAAGATAGAGTTGTGGTCCTACTGGCTGACAAAGGTAGAGTAATGGTGGTTTTGGATAAGGAGGCATATTTAAATAAAGCATTAGACTTGTTGAATGATCAAACAACTTATAAGGTTATTCATAAAAATCCATTGTTGAACCTAGAACGTCAAGTTAATAGATACGAGAATAGTGCGATCATAGTAGAGCTGGCTAAAGTCTAATAAGATTTCCAAGGAGCGGTATTGGTTGCAACAGGAAGCGAGATACCGAGATTTTACGGCCTGCCAAAAACACACAAAGTGGGTGTGCCACTAAGGCCCATAGTTTTGTTTATATGCAGTCTCACATATGTGCTATCTGGGTTCCTGGCCAAACTATTGTCACTATTGACTTTCTGAGTATAGTATCAGAGACAGCAAGGATTTTGTACAATTTATAAGAGGACAATGCATAGAAGAAAATGAAATTATGATATCCTTCGACGTAACATCTGTTTACGTGCATTCCAATTGACCATGGGGTATGTTGTGCATACATGGCCCTACAGAGAGATACCACCTTGAACAGTAGGACACAACTACGCCTAGAGGCCATATGTAAGGGCATAGAATTATGCCTTTCAAGCACCACCATGGTGTTCTGTAACACTATGTAGAAGCAAGTTAGCGGTGCAGCAATGGGGGTCCCCCCATCAGTGCGATCATAGCTAATCTAGCTATGGAGGAGCTTGAGGCTAGATTATTCAATGATATGGTTCTCCCTATGCGTCCTTGGAAAAGATACGTGGATGATACATTTTCAATTATTCGGAAGGGGAGTTGAAGATGAGACGTTGAATTTTCTTAATAGCTTCTCCCCGTTCATACAATTCACCTCTGAGGTAGAAGGAGGAGGGGTTTTGCCGTTCCTGGATGTGTTGATCTGTAGAGAAGGCCAGTGTCTAAAAACAAAAGTGTTTAGAAAACCTATGTGCAAAGGCCAATATTCACACTACAATTCAGCTCAGGCCAACCATCACAGGAATAGTGTGATTAGAGCACTAGTAGACCAAAGACCCTTTGCGAACTTCATGAAGCCATAATTCGTGTTTGGAACCACAAACTATCAGTTGATTATCTTCAGAAATTGATCTTGTCAATGCCTCGACAGTGTGCTTCTGTCATCAGGGCCAGAGGCAGTTCAACTAAATATTAGTTTGCACCTGGTGAACTTTTCATTTTGTTTTCCATTTAAAATGATAAACTGAAGCAAACTGAGGGCTTCTGATAACATTTCAGCCATAATTGTCATGTTTACCAAAACTGTTGTATAAAGGTTGCAAATGCTCATTTTGGAATATTTTGAGAGCACGTGTCAAATATTACTTAGCTTTGCCTTAACTATTAATAAATATCTTTTGTTTATATTTCTAATTGTGATGCTAGTCATTAAATGTAACATATCATTGTGCAAAAGGGTTAGAAATGTGAAATTCCCAGGTGATGCACTTTCTTTGAATATATATGATTTTCTAATTTTAATCAGAGCTGTTTGTGTGAGAGCCATGTGAGCAATATAACCAAATTGCCACCATATCAGATGCTAGTTACCAATGATATATGAGGATACTTAGCTGTGTATTAGTAAGACATCTGGTTGCCCAAGGCTGATATGACCATCTCTTGATTTTTTTTTTTTTTTTTTTATCGCCAACATTTCAGTGTCCTCACTTATAACATGACTCTAGAGCATAGGTTCCCAAAGTGGGCGCTGACGCCTTCTGGGGGGGGGGGGCAATAGTGGGTTCAGAAGCAATTGGGGGGAATTCAGGCGGTCTAGGCGTCGGTGGCTCCTTATCCATATTTTTATCTCCAGTGGACCCAGTTCATCTAATAAATTCTATAATTTTTACTCTATGGACACGGCTGAAATTCGCTATGGGTGAAGCCAGAACTGTTTTCTTCGATTTTCCCACTTCAATTTTCAAAACCTTCTATTGAATGTCACGCAAATGACAAGAATGTGACATCAAGTGTGTATTTTTTTTTTAGGCCTTTTTCTGTTATTTTTCTAAACCCACCCTAATTAGCCTAGGGCCTTTGAAATGCGACAACGTTAGCTACTGTGAGTTGACATAAGAAGCAATAAAGCGAAACAGTAGCAACAACTGTAATGCTAATGACTTAAGCTTGACCAGTCAATTATATCTCCATGTCTGTTGATTCGTTTGAGACAGATTAAGCACGAATTTTAAACTAATTCTGTAGCGTGTGACATCTTCAAAGCTTCCAAGACTGTTTTGCTGACGTAATAATTCATGGATTGATATGTGATCGTACATTTTTGCTGTTTAGGAATAAGTTTCATTATTTTTTGTGTGTGCTTTGCCAACAATCATCAGTCGAAAGTGTGATAGATAAGTGGAGTCATAAAGTGTAAATTAAATCTTTTATTTTGTGAATATTGTTGCAAATTTTATTACTTCATTATGTCTGAATCTAAGAAGAAATGTCGACAGTACAGTATTGAGTATTTGAAATATGGTTTTATTCAGTCTCCTACGAACCAATTATTACCTATGTGCTTGATTTGCCAAAAAGTATTTTCAAATGAAGCAACAAAGCCTTTTAGGCTACAAGAGCATTTGTAGCATTTCTAAAATGCATGCTGATGAAAAGGATAAAGATTTGTCCTATTTTCAAGTACTAGAAGAAAAATATTTTAAACGTCCAACTATATCAAAACTTTTTGCGTCGTCCACTAAACAAGATAATGATGGATTACAAGCTTCTTATAATATTTCATTATTAATCACAAAAGCGGGAAAACCACACACAATTGGTGAGGAATTAATCTTGCTGGCAGTAAAAGAAGTAATAAGCACTGTGCTTCATAAAGCCAGCATCAGATATCAGGAAAATTCCTTTGAGCAATAATTCAGTGCAAAGAAGAATCGATGAAATGGCTGAAGACGTTGAAAAATCATTGTGTGATTATTTGAAGACATACCAATTTTCCATTCAACTCGATGAATCAACTCTCCCAAATAATGAAGCACTACTCTTACATACGTACAATTCATAAAAGAAGAAAAAGTTTGTCAAGAATTATTATTTGCTAAAAATTTGGAAGTGGATACAAAAGGAGAATCTATATTTAATGCCACGAATAAGTTTTTTCAAGAGAAAGACATTCCAATTCGTAATATTTTGTCTGCTGCTACTGATGGTGCTCCAGCAATGACAGGGTGCCACAAGGGTTTCATAGCGCTTTTGAAACAAGCAGTACCAAATGTACTTGCTATACATTGTGTTCTTCATCGCCAACATTTGGTTGCGAAGAATTTAAGTGAACGCCTGCATACATCGCTCCATTACGTTATTAGAGCAGTCAACAAAAATTAAAGCAATTCATTGAGTGACAGATTGTTTAGCCAACTTTGTAGTAAAAACGATGAAGATTTCAATCATTTGCTGCTTCACACAGAAGTTCATTGGCTTTCAACAGGTATTTGTCTGAAACGATTTTACAATTTGTTTGTAAAATCGTTAGTACTAGAGTTCCTAGAAAACAGAGACGACGGATTGCGGGCCAACCTGATTACATCCAAAAATGACATCGCTTATTTGACAGACATCAATAAAATATTTAATGAAGTCAATCTACAATTACAAGGTGATGAATTAAATTTAATTAAAACAAAAAAACGTTATTGCCGCTTTTGTGGGGAACCTTCTTCTGTTCAAGCGGAATCTAGGCACTTTTCAAATTTATCAGCAGTGTCTCTCAAACAGGAAGATTTACTTACATACTGCCAACACTTGAGAGGTTCTCCATGCTGATTTTAATGAATGATTCAAGGATATTCTAAACATGAATATACCAAATTGGGTTCTAGATCCTTTCTCACATGTAAACACAGCAGGATCATCAAATTTAGAAGAGGAACTCATAGAACTCACAACAAATGAAGAACTAAAAATAAAATTCAAAAGTGGATACTAAGAGTTCTGGCTTCAGAAATCAATACCGACACTGTACCTTGGATTATGGGGAAATAGTGAAGAAATTTTTAATTGCATTTCCTTATTTGGCTGAGCGTGGGTTTAGTGCTGTAGCAAATTTACTATCTAAGAAAAGGAACCGATTGCATATAACTGAGCGTGGTGATTTATGACTGTTTTTAACGAAAGTTGAACCCGATATTAACAAACTTTTAAAAATGCATCAGGCTCATCCTTCACATTAATTTATTTTTTCTTTGTAAGTTTGAAATAAACAATTTTCTAATACTATTTGATGGTGTTTTAATTATTACAATAAGATTTTTACTAATGTAATACAATCTCCTAATATGTATTCCAAATTTTCATATTTAAACCATTGTATGAAACTTCACATTAATTTGTTATTTTTGCTTTGTATTTTTACTTTATAAGTTTGAAATAAACAATTTTGCAATATATTTAATGGTGTTTTAATTATTACAATAAGATTCTTATTAATGCATTTGCAATCTCTTAATATGTATTCTGAATTTTCATATTTAAACCATTGTATGAAACTGTGCATAATGTTATTCAAGCATACACTTTGCAATCTTTACATATGGGCTATGTTTCATCAAAATTGGTATAGCAATAACTGTGTTCAAGATGAAGCACATATTGGCCACTACTTTTTCAATAATTTAACGGCATAAGCAGTAATGTATCATTAGTTGCTATTTACATTGAAAATATCAAACGACTTGAACGCAGAAACTGTTATAATGGGGGGGCGTTACAAAATTTGTCTTGCAAAGTGGGCGGTGGCCTGAAAAAGTTTGGGAACCTATGCTCTAGAGTAACTTGTGATTGCCACTCATTTTTTTTTTTTCCCCCTCTATCTCTTTTTTATATTACACTCTGATCAAATGTACACATTCTCCATTTAGTACTGTTTGAATTTTATTGTAGACCATATTGGGCCTGATTAAGAAGCACATACCATAATTTACTGGAGTGCATAGGAGTTGGTAAATGGTGTGCAGTCATCTAATTTCTCATATAATAGAGGAGTCAGGGTTCTGTTCTTTCTCTCACTCTTTTCATAAACCAATATTAGAATTAGGGATGAAATCTTGTACACCATTTTGCTGATGATAGTGCTGCATTCCACCTTCCAGTTTGAGAAACCATCTTCTGCATGAACAATTACTTCTTGAAAATCCACCACTGGAAAGGTGGGGCTGTACACAAACAAGCACAATTATCAAGTTAATTTGTTGGAGCCCAATTAGTTTGTGGGATCAACCAAACGTAAAAAGTAAGGTATTGGCTGAATTTGTATGAAGGATGTATGACATCTTAACACAAGGGATTATACAGGAAGACTGGCTCAATTTGAATCCTTTGCTATTGTAATTTTTTGAGTGTATACATGCAGTGTCTCCTTTCTGTGAATAGAGAATCATTCCTTAACTTTCAATTACTCATGCCCTTTAATGTAACATTGGGATTTTATTTCCAGATTTCAAAAAAAAAAAAAAAAAAAATTAAAGTGGCATCCATCAGATAGCATACTATTAGATGGAGGTTATGTACTGATCTCCAGGCTCTCTTCATGGAGAAAACTTAGTTTTTAAGACTCAGAAAAAGGTCTATTGTTCCTTTGCCCATCCTGAAGAACAGATTTCTAAACAACATGATAATCTTAACTTCTAACTTTTCTTAGCATAAGCATATCACATATTGCTCCCCTCTGCATATAATACACTAGGTTTTCTACTGACTACAAATTTGCTAACCTCATTTATCCTTCTACTTCTGTTTGCAACAACTTTGCTTGGTATTTCTGGAAATTACCATCTGCAGCAGTTCATTCAATATGAAGAAATACATTTTCCACCCCCTCAAACCTGAAGTTTGTGAAAAACTTCACAAACTTCAGAGTCTGTCTCAAAGTCTGTCTAGTTCTTCCTTGAAATTATTTAAGTTATCAACTTCCACGTCAGATGGAAGTTTGTTCCAGCAATTAATCACCCACTGGCTAAAGGAAAATTTCCACACATCTATTCTACAACTGTCTTTCCTCAATTTGAATTTATGCCCTCTCAGGTTACTTAAGTTTTTCTTGGTAAGAGGACCCCACAAATTTTGTTACCCTTCCCTGTATTTACTCAAGCAACTCTACATCCATCCAAAATGAGGCCTCCAGACATGTACACAGTACTCAAGGTATGGCCTGACCATTGCCTTATACAAAGGGATAACACCTTTTTCCCATTAGCAAAATTCCTATATAACATTGACCATGACCTGGTATGGCAATGTATCTGCATTGCTCAGAAAACTTCATATCTGACTGCACAATTACTCCTAGGTCTTTTTTATTTTCTACCACCCCAAGTGTAGTACCACACAGTTGGTACATTTCTCTGGGGTTACTTCTACCGATATGAAGTACTTTGTATTTGTCAATGTTAAACTTCAGTTGCTATTTCTCAGCCCATCTGCCTAAATTTTCTACATCCTGTTACAGTAGCACACTGCCATTACTGTCATTAACAACCCTGCCAACCTTTGTATCATCTGCATACTTGGACTTTAAGCTTGATATACTTTCATCAAATCATTGATAAATATGCAAAATAACAGCAGGCCCAACACCAAACCTCGAGACCCCACTAATAACATTAGCCGACAAAGAGCAGCATCCATTGATTACCACTCTTGTCTTCTCCCACTCAGTCACACTTTTATCCATTGTAGCAACTTACCATTAATATCATACTGCTCCAATTTGTATAGTGGTCTTCCACGTGCAACAGTGTCAGAATTATTTTTTGCATTAAGTTCCATTGCAACCACATCATAGTAGGCGATAAAATTTGTGAGAAAATACTTTCCCTTAACAAACCCATGCTGTGTCTGAATTATTACTGCAGTCTTGTCTAGATGATCCTGCAAGTCATCTTTAACCAGTGACTGCATTATTTTCCCCGGAACACAAGTTAAACTAACTAGCCTGTAATTATTCGTGTCACCCTTAGGTCCCCCTTTGTGAACTGGAGATACATTTCCACATCTCCAGTCCGTGGGGTCCCTTGAGTCTAAGGATGCTCTCATAATTATGGCCAAGGGTTTGCATACTTAATTTGCTACATCTTTTCATATAACTGGATAGATCCCATCCACCTCAGGTGCCTTTTTATGTTTAATTTCAACAATTTCTCCTCCACTTTGTTGTCAGTTACTACAAAATCATTAAACACCCTGTTACAGTTTGATAAACTTCTGTCATTCAGATTATCAGCTATCTGAGAAGGGTCATCAACAGTCAAACCATCAGTATCAAGTGAACCAATCCGATTTATCCCCTGCCTTCTAGAGTTTATATAAGTAAAGAAGTCCTTGCTATTTTCTTAGCATCCTTTGCCAAATATTTCTCATAATCTACCTTTGCTTGCCTAATCTCCTTTGTGACTTGATTGTGGAAG